>NW_010289070.1:25163-26635 GCF_000700745.2 Antrostomus carolinensis | reverse complement strand
CAAGATACGCAGAGCAAGGGAACTGGAAAAAGGGCAGGAGAGCAAGTCGGGATAGCATGGCCACATGAACAGTCATGAGAGGCAGAATCTAGCATGTTTTTCAGATGGACAATATTCAGCTATGCTTGTTAGAGCAAAGCCAAGTATCTCCCAAAAGCAACACAAAGCAGCCTGTCAGATTGCTCCTATCCAAATCTAGACTGATGTGTAAGCATTTTCTAGCACGTTACTGAATGTTATGCAATGGAGAAGCACAGTTTGTTGTACTAGTTGTGCCTTTTATAGAGTCTTTGTACTTCTCTCATTACTCTCCAGGTCTTCTCAGTTTTTGTGGTGGTAAACAGTATCTGCTTAGCCCAGTGCAGAAAATCCTAGTTAGGAAACGTTGGCAATGAACTAATAATGTTTGCAGCCATGTGAAGTTGTAGAACTTTGTCCTGATTGCAGCTCATCTCTTGGGATCTTTTTATTTCAGTATATTTGTGATTAAATGTCATTTCCCTTGCACAGCAGAGTGGTAAAAAACAAGGCTACATTGGTGACGTAGATGGTGGTATCTAGTACAGTTGTCAGTAGAAAGAAAGAAATGAGGGACGATCTGAGAGCTGCCCCCATCTCCTGGCCCTCCAGGAGGACCATAAGCAGATAAAGAGTGTAGACATGGCTCTGACGGGCTCTAGTCTGGTGCTGCAGGGCGCACCTGCACATAAACACCCCCCCCCCTTCCTTTCTCTAATAGAATGATTAGCATCAAGTTTATATAGAGAATAGTACATAGTCCTGTGCAGATATTAGTTATATAGGTAATATTAGATAACACTATCTATAATTATATAGATAATGTAAACATTCGCTAGGTAGAGTGTATTAAGTAGAGTTTATTCTCTTAATGTATTAAGTAGAGTTTTTTCTCTTAAACCAAGGTTTCATGTACTGTAGGAGAATGGGCTGCTTTAATTAAATCTGGTTTATATCCTACTCTTAAACCACTGTAAAGACTTAAAGAGTTGGTTTAACCTTCTATCTATGTCAATACAGGACAAGTTCATTGAAGTCTGCTAATATAAATTAATCTGACAGTGGCAAGAAATAAAAACTGTTTGCATCTATGTTGATAAGGAGTTGGCTTCAAATAGCCAGATCAATTTTTAGAGATTTGTGTTGAATTGATGCATTTTGTTAGCAGAGACAGACCTGATGGTACTACAGCTGTTCATTGATGCAGGCTTTCTCTCTGTCGTCTTTCTCTCCCTGCCTGTTAAAGTCTTGGTAGCTTAAGTACTTTCTCCAATTATTTAGTTATTTTCCAGAGTAATGGTCCGTGGTAGAAAATGTCACAGGGATGTTGCAAATTGCTCAGTCTTGTTCTTACCTCCAGCGACCTGCTTTGCAATCTTCAACAGTGTTCCCTAACCATTCTGTGCCTGGCTGTTCTTCTGTCTTACCGGGGAAATAAGTCACGCTGGTGATGC
>NW_010289070.1:0-25128 GCF_000700745.2 Antrostomus carolinensis | reverse complement strand
AGAAGCGGAGCTGGGACCAGAGCCTCCCTCTCCTGCTGCTCAGTCCAGCCGAGCTTGGCATTGAAAAACTTTATTAAGCAGACAACAAAGTAACTTTTTCTAAAATTGCAAGAGCTCTGCCTCTTCCAAATGAGAGTCCAATTCCACAGCCTTTTTTAGGCAAAGTTTTCACTAAAGAGAACAAATGCTTTGTATTCTGGGATCCCAGATGTGCCAGGCTGACAGGGCTATTTTCAGACAATGGCAAGATCTATGAAATGTTTCCATTTATAGTTTCAGGAAGCATACTCAGCATCTACGGGCTAAAAGATGCCTCCTCTAAACTAATCTTTTAAACTCCCTCTGTAGACAATGCAAGGGGGGCTTTTTGGGAAAATAATCAATCCTGTGTGTGTTTGACAACTGTCTGGTGTGGGACGAAATACGCTGGTGTAATTTGGAAGTGCCACATTTCAGTGAGACAAATCCCATCCTAGATGCTGAAATTATGTGCTGTATAACTGGAAAATTACACATATTTTCCACAGAAAAGTAATTGATTTGGGTTGTGCCTGAAAGCATCCTCGAGAATTACATTTTATTAGAAGGACGTTTGTATGGAAGAGACTGTGAATGATAAATACTCCCTCAGCTCTTTAATATTCTGGAGGTTTATTTAAGAAGAATGGGTGCATTCTGGTGCATTTTTACCTACACACTCCAATGGCTGCTTAATGATGTATCGTGATATAGTCTGGCAGTTTTTCCCAAGCCGCATCTGCAGGGAGGGTGTCTCCTGTTTATACAAGAAGGGCTCTCTATTTGTGAACCTCTTCTAAATCCGAGATATAAACCATCATATCCCAGGGCTTTCAAGTGTCTGACTGATAGCATAGTAATTGGTTGTTGCAAACTTAGAGCCAGGAGCCAACTTTCTTCTAAAATGATCTGTCAAAGTATCCAAGTTTTAACAGAGGCACTGGTTGTCGTAGATGTTTATCCAAAGGGTACACAATCCTGAGGTATAAGGGCACAGTAAAATTGTTTGCTATTAAAATTATCTAAACTGTGCACAGTAAACAATTTATTCGATCACACTTAGCAATTATCCCTGTTCCCAAACTATGTGTGAGCAGTCTCCTGCTGACAATTTAATTTGTATGTTCATTATTTGAAATTGCTCAGTGAATGATTTCTATGAATATATGCAAGCCTATGATCTGCTCACAAGTGCTTTTTTCTGGGATTGTTGCTTGAAAGGCCTGCTCTGCTTGCTCTAGCACTGTTACCTAAATCACACGGCTCCAAAAAACCCCAAACTATGCTATAAAACCGATTGGATTTCCTAAGGCCAGGGTCACGGTGCAGCTGTCACTGCCCAGCCTGGGGGGGCAGCTTGCTAATGGTGGTGGGGAATAACAAGGAGCCTGTCCCAACGGGTCTGCTTGTTTCTGGAAATAGAGGAATACCAGAGATGGGTTTTGAGCACATCGCTTGTCCCGGACTCAAGTTGCTCTTAGTTAACACGAGGCAGCTCTTACTTCACACATAACTGGAAGACAAGTAATAAAGCAGTGTTTTTGCATTGCATCTGTCCCCTCATTGGGTGACAGCCCATTTCTTAGGGGTCCCCGCTACAGCAGATTTGGCAGCGCTGGTTGAACTGGCTGTGATTTTTCTGTTTCCTTTTTGGACAACTTCCATGCACAAAGAAACTTCAAAATGATCACACAGACATCTGCGCTAATCCTCAAGTAAATCCATCTCAGCCGCAGCTCACAATGTTTTCTCTGCAGAGATCTTTGTGAACTTGTGTGAGCCTCTGTGACTGTCGGTATAAACCAAAGGAATTGTAAATATTCTCAGGGTATAAATGCATGTCTGCTTTTGGGTATTGGTACAACAGCAATTAATGTTTTGTTGCAATATTAGTCCTTTTTAGCTGTGCATTTTAATATTCACCATTGGCTTTTTTTTTTTTTGAGAAGCAAAGGCTAGGTTTGAATCTCCAGGATTTATATATCTGCATCATTAAAAACTACCATTTTCTAGGAATTTTTAAAGTTATTGATAAAGATTTAGAATTTTATGTCAGGATAAACAAAGGAACTAAATGACAAGTGTTTAACATATCCAGAGGGACAGACAGAACTAAAACCAAAAAAATATTCCAAAAAGCTAACTTAAATACTTGAGGAAGGAGGAAAGAGAGGAAGTGGGGGGAGACAGAAGATGAGTCTATGGGATTATTTAAACAAGCAACACAGAAAGCATGTAGGACTTGAGAGTGCTAATACTCCACACATTGAGGGGAAGAAAAGGTAAATAGATTAGCTCAGAACTGCAAATAGGCATGAAGTAGCTTTTTTTTTAAAGTTAAATTTCTCTTTGCAAAAAGACACAAAGAGAGGAGAGCAGGAGTGGGGAGAAAATGAATAATCATGTGAAGGAACAGGTTGCTGATACCAGGAAAGTAAGTGAGACAGGCAAAATAAATGCTAGGAACAAATGTCCAGGAGCAAAAAGCAAACCAGGAATGCACAAGTGATTCTGTGAAATGTACAGAAGTAGGCTGATGTATCAAGCTGGAATATTGATGTATCAAGCTGGAATATTTTTATGCACTTGTTCAAATTAGCAGTTCTAAATAAAAGTCTTTGAAATACTCCTTGTTTTGAGCATAAATTTAAAGGAGATAATAAGCACCCAATTTCTGGATTAGCTGCTTCCTCTACCATTTCAGAAGAGTCAGCATCAAACAATCGCTAAGGAGCATCTGGTCTGCATTTACCGTGCACCCCATCTATCTATTCTGCCTTGTACATCCAGATGCTGGACTCAGTTGTGCGTATCATAAACGACTATCAAAATGTGTGCAGAATTATGGTAAACCTCAACTGCTTCTTGCTACTGTGATCTTTGAAAGTAAAGGCAAAGTCAGAATTAAAAAAAAAAAAATCCTCTAATTTCAATGAATAAATAAGACCAGTCTTGAGACGTGTTTATTACACTTCTTTGTTCTTTAAAGAAAAAAGCAACAAAAACGCCCCTATTATATAGGGTTAAAAACAGGGTTACAGACTGCAGTAAACATAGAGATATTATATATATATGATTATTGCTTTTGCATGTAGTATTAGCTTAAGTACATATACCACAGTATAAGCAGTTTCAGAACTAAAATGGCAATGACTAAGGTAAAGAAGAAACAACTAATAATTTGTAAAATCAAAACCAGTATAAAAATGTTTCATGTTCCATATCTAATTTCAGAATATCAGTATTTATTGTATTTTATCCTACTAATAATTACTCATTAAATCTTTAAATAATGAACGTATATACTGAAAGGACACTACGTTTTCAAAAACCGTAACTGAACAAGAAAATGGAGAGCCAGTAAAAACCAGAGCATGGTGCTGGCTGTATGACTGTTTTTTAAGAAGTATTCCCATTCACCTCATTAGGGAGATCTGCTTAAAAATTATCATCTGAGAGGACCTGACCTTTCTATAAATGAAAACAGGACAGTTTTGCTTCATATTAAAAATAAATATGCAAAATATTTTATCTAAGCTAAATCTCTTAGTAAAATAGAATATCTGCTACAACTGGATTCAGTAACATATTTAAGGATTTTAACATGAACAAGTTAAACAAACAAACCGCGCAGTAAGGATTTCCAGCTATTTTATGGTAACTGCTGATGCTCATCCTTGTGTATCCTGGCAGGTATGAACTGGCTTGCCTTGCTTTTGTTAATGGGGTAAGTTATTTTGTGTTTACCTCAGTGTAAGAGAACACATATGGGAAGATACAGGGTCTTACCAAATGTGTTTGAAACCCATCCCAAAGCTTACCTGCTGGTATCCCACCCTTGTAGCCATGTCCTACATCTGGCCCCTGGAAGTCCAAACCCAGCATTGGATATCTAGATTGTCCTGTACACTTCTTAGGAGTCCCTAAAACCTACCCATGGGAAATGCTAAATGTGTGTGTCACCCCCAGCAAGCCCCAGCTCCACAGGCCACCAGGTACTGGGGATCAGCCAGCCAGAATCCCTGCCTGGGGACAGGGACCCACTCCCCTCCTTTCACAGATCTGGGGTGCTTTAATGGTGCCCATGACGTGCGGTTGCTACAGAAGGTGGTGGTGCTGCCCACTGTTCTACGATGACATCGTTCGAGCACTTATTCATTAAATAGGATTTTCGGCTTCAGTGTCTTTCTCAGCCTAAGGTACCTTACTCCAAGAGAACTATTATATTCCCCAGGCTTTAGGCAAGCTTGGGTGGAGAGTTACTAGTGGATACAATGAAAACTGTGGGATTCACTGCTAAAATAGTTATTTACCACCATTATTTTATTGCAATTGTTTATTTATATGACTTTAGTGTCTGAGTTCTTAACCATCATCTATCTTTTATCATTGTTTATCTTCAAAACCCCACTGAGGTAAGGCAATAGTCCTGTCCTCACAACACATCACAGATCCCTTAAATTAGGAGTTGTGGAACTGATGACTGAATAAAATTGCCTGGGAATCCACAGCAGAAAAATCACTGCTATAAAATCCCGCTCTCACAAGCTTTTGGGACTGTCCCATCTTTTCCCAGTCTGTGACAACGTTTAACAACATTTGTGGCTTGGAGAATGATGATTTGGGTCCAAACCTCCAAACCCTCTGCTAGCAGAACCACCTGCAAAGCAACCCTCTAGAAGGGCTTTGCCAGCCGTGGTCTGGGACACAACCCTGAATCCTGAGGCATGCGCTGCCTTTCTCCTACACCCTCTGACTGATGAACCTCCACCTACACGGTTTTATTCATCAGGATGAGGTGGCTTGATTTACATGCTAAGTTTAATTAACTCTTTTGATTCACAAAGAAGTAGAGTAAGCAGAAACTGCAAACACACAAAAATCTACAAGAAAGGTGTAACATGGAATCTTTTGTCAGCAGTTCTAGAATTTACAGCATCTTTACATAGTTTTGTGAAAATGAGAATCTGGTTGTGCAGTTTTGCTTGGATGTTGCTTTCATTGCTTTATTTCCTCCCCTCTCCCCTTTTTTAAATAGTCAGCTTGTGAGACTAGCAAGTTATTCATAGGTGCTGCGATACCCAATAGATCTGAGTTTTCTTTGTTTCATTCTATGAAAGGAAAACGAATGTGAATTAGAGAGAAAAAAAAATGGGTGTTTTCCCTTGTGAGCCCTGAGCTTATTATAATTTTAATGCATATTAATATAATCAAAGTATTTTCAGGAGATTAAAAATTAGCTTAAAAAGGTATTAATTTCATTTTACTGTAAAAATATCTGTTATACAATAACATTTTGGGGCAGAAGAATAGGCGTTGAATAATTACAGGAATAGAAAGAAAAATACCTAATCTATTCATGTGTGAATTCAGCAAATAGATGTTAATTTCTTTTTCTTTTCTTCTATTTAAATAGTCTTCTTTTATCTAAATAGCTATGGATTTGTTTCATTTTTAACACATGGTTTGCAAGTACAACATTGTATTTTAATTTTTCATGTAGATTGAGCCCAAATATGTATTGTATTTCTCATTTACAATAACTGAATACTGTGGAGCACTTTTTTTGCTGGAAATGTAGCATCAACATATTATTTAATTACTGCAAGAATATGCCTTCTTGTGTGGTGTGGCAAAACTACACCATGTGATCCAAGCATGTATTCAACTTTCCCAGCTGTATCCTAGCAGAAGTCATGTAACTGTATGTGTAGTTTGACACAATTACTTCAATTACTGATTTTCCTTTGATCACTATCACATATGCTGGTTTGTTGCAGGGCAATTCTTGAAAATTTAGGACTGGGATGGCTCTCCTCAGTCACCAAGTCCAGCCTCTATTATCATAGGCAACCTCATAAAATAATCATTTTCATTAAGTGCTTCCAATTTGCCTTGTGTAGCCTTATTAGTTACAACAGTACATTGGGATACATTCTCTCTGGTTGTTCTGTAGTTTTGAGTGGCACTGCATGACACTGCTTAGAATCTGTTACTTGTACTTATTCTACTAGTAGTTAAACTACCTAAAGAATTGCAGGGCCAGTCCCATGCTTATTTAAGGCATTTATTGGACAGGTGCTGCTCTGCCAAAGGAGGGTCAGCCTGCCACTGGGGCCCCTAAGTAAGCAAGACTTGCTTTGAAGCTCTCACAATACATTACTGCATCCAATAAATTAATTTGCCACAAGCTCAATTTAAAATAAACCTCTCCTGGATAAAAACTGAGTGGTGATTTTTTTTTTTTCCTCCCCATTTATTTTTTCTCTTCAGACTGTCCTAGGCCATATATTATTTTAGCTTATGCACTAAATCTGAACCCTTCTGCAGGCTGTAAGGGCGATTCCAGCACAATGTTTACAATTCTAAAAACTCTGGAAGATCAACTGATGCTGATGAATGAGCAAATAATCACATGCACTACATTCTGCCCTCTTACCTATAACAGTATACAAACGTAGACATAACCCCATGGAAGATTATGGAACTGTTAAAAATGTAATATGTGAATAAAAGAATCGCTGCAGATCAAGAAAAGGTTTCACTGATAGTGTCCTCAATTTACAAAGCAGCACAGACTCAAGTATGCGTTTACTTGAACTGATTATTAAGGAGCCTGACCACCTCACCGACAGTTATTCCTGAGTAATAACACAGACATAAATTGGATGATGCTCAAGTCAGAGCTTCATCTAGCTCCAAATTTTTATTAACCGATAAATAATCATAGAACAGTTTGGGCTGGAAGGGACCTTTCAAGGTCATCTAGTTCAAACCCCCTGCAGTGAGCAGGGACATCTTCAACTAGATCAGGTTGATCAGAGCCCCGTCCAACCCGACCTTGAATGCTTCCAGGGATGGAGCTTCTACCACCTCTCTGGACAACAGGTTCCAGTGTTTTACCACCCTCATTGTAAAAAATGTCTTATTTCTATCTAGTGTGAATTTACCCTCTTTTAGTTTAAAACCATTACTCTTTGTCCTATCGCTATATGCCTTGCCAAAAAATCTGTCCTCATCTTTCTTATAGGCCTCCTTCAAGTATCGAAAGGCCACAATAAGGTCTCTCCAGAGCCTTCTCTTCTCCAGGCTGAACTATCTCAACTCTCTAATGACTGGGCATATATGATATCACAGAAGATTGTATTATTTCACCGACATCAGTCTGAGTACTTCTTTACTTAGGTAGATTATACAGCTCTTCCAAAACATTGGTTTATGAGTCATATATCAGAGTGCATTTTACAGCAAATTTTAGAAGTGCTGTCAAGATTTAGAAAAAGAGGGGTGGAGAGGGCTTGCTGTCTCGCTTCCAGTCCTTTTGTGTGTACTCTTACTGTAGATATATATGCCCTGAATTCTACAGGTGAAAGGTTCTGCTACTCATGACTCAAACAGATGCTGGAAAACTGGAAACAATTTTTTAAAAGTGACTCAAAGCCTAAAAAGCACAGTGGCAAAAGCTAAACAAGATCATCTAAGAGTATGTTCAGATACTGACTCAGACACGTCCTAGTAGAGATTTCTGATAGTAACTGATTCCAGCAGAGAAAAGCATCACAGAGGATTGTGGTTGGAAAGCAGGCTGAAACTATGGCACACACCAGTAATGAAGAAGAAAAAATGACCTAAGTATGTAATGAAGCACCCATCACTCAAGAGCAGGTATCCTTCTAAGCAGTATGCTGTAATTTAAATAGAATCAATAAGCTGGATACAGAAATCAGGTGGGCAAAACTCCTTGGTCTTATTTTGAAGGTGAAGATGATCATACTAGTTTACTAAATGCTTACCCTAAGACAAGTTTTCTTATAGAAATACATGGGACAAGCTCATGTGCTCAAGAAAACTGAAGAGAGCATGAATTGATGCTTTACATTATACCTAAGTTTAGAATACTACCTTTTTTATATTTCTAGGTTATAAACTTTTTATGTTTGTAGACTGTTAACACATAAAACATTAAGTATAAACTTGATATTGGTCCAACACTTTTTATAGCGCAAGAAATTTTATCAGAATGAGAGACTGGGGGGCTATTGTTGAATCACCTGTTAAAAACCAGCATAAGGTTTTCAGCACATGGCATGGTCAGCAGAAGCCACTTGGCCAAGAGAAGGGGAGCAGGGATTGTGAGGCATGGCCCAAGTGAGCGCATCTATGGGAGATGACACCTCTCACCACCTCAGGCACTGGCACCGCTGACAAGTAAGACGTGATACTAACCACAGCGCTGACGTCAGATGAGAATACCTGTGCTGAGTCATACCAAGGGACCAGGTAGCCTGCTATCCTGTCCCTTAACTGTGACCTGATGGAAAGTAGAGGAAGAGGGCACACACAGCTGTATGTCCTTACTATACACACTGCCAACCTCTGTCACTTCATGCCTCAGTTATATCCTGGGCCGGTCTTTAACCACCATCAATAAACTCTGTCTGCATTTTCTCAATTCTCTTTTCACTGAATCATAGAATGGCTTGGGTTGGAAAGGACCC
The DNA here is from genome assembly GCF_000700745.2 of Antrostomus carolinensis. NCBI lineage: Eukaryota > Metazoa > Chordata > Aves > Caprimulgiformes > Caprimulgidae > Antrostomus > Antrostomus carolinensis. The sequence goes on along the minus strand of NW_010289070.1, from coordinate 16,612 downwards.
TAAGGATCATCTAGTTCCAAGCCCTCTGCTGTGGCAGGGTTGCCAACCACTAGATCAGGCAGCCCAGGGCCCCATCCAACCTGGCCTTGAATGCCTCCCAGGATGGGGCATCCACAACTTCGCGGAGCAACCTGTTCCAGTGTCTCACCACACTCTGGGTGAAGAATTTCCTCCTAATATCCAACCCAAATCTCCCCTCTCTTAGTTTAAAACCATTTCCCCTTTTCCTGTCACTATCTGCCCACGTAAACCAAGACAAAGTAGCTTTGTGACTGGGGGACTTCACACAGTAAGCAAAACATACAGAATACATGGTGTGGAAGGGTTATTAGCAGGATTTGGGGATTATCACATTGCATGCTATGGTACTTATGTTTGGCAGATTTTCCTCCCTGAGAAAGGGACACAAAGCTAAAACCAAAACTCTTACATTATCTGCTCTACACTGAAGGTCCTTCAAACAGGTGGTGTTTCCTATCACTTCTAATAGCTTTCTTACACATACAGTGTGATTACCTTTCAAGCACGCAGTTCTATAATTGTTTTAAGTCCTCCAGCAACAACTTGCAAGATCTAAACTCCTATGCACACCTGCACATACACAAACACAGGATGGTTGTCCTACCAAACAGTGCAGCAATTTTAAAATATTAAAAATGTGATCTACCTCCAGACCTATCAAGCAGCAACACAGTCTCATCAAATAGTAATGCTTCTTATTTTTTGATTACTGGCAGGCATCAGGCATAGCAGCAGGAAGGTGAGTTAGCAAGGACATTCAGACACTTCTCCCCAAAGGCACAGTGACCTCAAGGGTCGAAACCAGCTGGTGCTCCCTTATGCCATTAAAGCACCACGGAATTGGGGAGAAAATAACTTTTAAATGAAGAATTTCATAGGCACAGAGAAGTGACTCTGGAAACTAAACAAGAACATTTCGGCTAAAAATTGTATATATTGCTGTGGCTGTCTCTTAATTTGTTTATTCCTGACAAACCTGGCCAAAATGGGTATTGTAAAACAAACTCCACTGGTTTGGCAATTGACTGATTAACAGTATTTATTGTACATGTCACGAATGGCACTGTCAGTGTGGAAGCCTGGGTCCTATAGCATCACATTCTATTAGAAACGCTACACAATCATTTTCCTAAGCTATATTTGCCGCAGTTACAACTGCTTTTCTTTTCTAATGCCAGCAATTACATTTATGTTTGTTTTTACATAATACCTCTTTAGGACAGCCGGAGGGAAAACCATGTTCACAAGACAGAATTTGTTGTTTTCTTTTGTTTGTTTCTTAAGAATCTTGCTGTGCATTTCAAAATCTTTCATTCTTTAAAAACAAAACCAATACAATCAGTCTTTTAGTCTTTTTCTGCAATATTCTTCATGTCAATTGAGACAATGTTCACACCGCATAAATATGAATGTTACAAGCAAGTTGCTATATTTTGAACACAACTTACTTGTTTTCATTGACTATACTGACTATACTTCATTATGGCAAACAATTTTGAGAAAGTGTAATTACAAATACCATGGCTTTGTTTTTTTTAAAAAAACACAACACAGAAGCCACTGCAATTACAAAAAAACTTCAGCCTGTTATGATTTGTTTTCCTTCAAAAGTAAGGGTATAAAGATCAACAAAAGAATCAACAGAAACTAAAGATATTGCACAAACAATTGAAATGCAGAAGCCAAACCACTGGCTCTAGAGAGAGGAAGAATTCAAGCTACTCCAATGAAAGTAAATGGCACTTGTCAGTCAAATTTGGCTTGACTGGGTCTCATTCTGCTTCAGCTTTCTGCTCTTCTGCTTTGCCGCTCTGCATTCCCTTCATTGCTTTGGGGAATGGCTGCAGCAGAGTTTTCCTTCCTAGGACTGCGGGCTGAAGGAGCCGCAGTTTGCAACCCCCGTGGGCTTGCGCCGGGGGGACCCTCTCTGTAGGTGATGGGAGGGCTGCACTGGAGGGGTCTCTGGCAGTGAAACATGGTAGAAGTTCGGTAACCGAATGTCGTACCTAAAGCCTTTCCCCACGTTCACTCTGTCATTCAAGGCATACAGTTTTTCAGCAATGTCGCTTCCAATTAAAATTGAGAACAGGCGGGAGATGAAACGGTGCTTCGCAAACAGCAGATACAGCTTCTTTCTCCTCCAGGCCACATACCGACAATCTGTCTCTGCTGTAAGTGTTACCTACAGAACAGAAAATTAGAATTAGCTAGGTTATAAGGCAGTGATATTGCCACTGCTGCCCTTGCTCAGAGGGCACCCCTCTCTCTCAGCAGGCACGCAGGCTGTGTCCACAATGTACACCTCACCTCTTTGCACCTACTGCAATTAAAGCCGCTTACTGCAGCCAGAGAGCTCTGCAAGGTCTACTGTAAGACATGGATGAGCGAGAAGGGTGACTGGGAATGGACCATAAGGTTGTACCTGGCCGGCCTCAGTGCCAGTGTGCCTATGCCCACGCTGAGCAGCAGCCCCAGTGCTGCCCAGCCTCTGCCCTGCCCTCCCTGCTTTGCTCTCAGCAGCCCCAGCTGGAAAGGCAAGAGCTAAAGAAAGCTCCTGACAAATGCCATTTGCACTCTTGACAGGAGACACCAGATGCCACACAGGCGGGAGCTGGCCTGTCGGTCAAGTGACAGCAGCACAAGGGCTCACAGATCACAGGGGGCAGCCCAGATGGACACCATGTCCCACGCTGTCTCCCTCCATGCCAAGCTCCATCACAGGCATGCCTCTCCCCAGCCTGTGCTCTTCGGTTCACCTCCCATAGGGAAGCCTCTTCAGCACCAACTTCCACACATCTCCTGCAAACCTGCTTTCTCAAGTCTGGATTTTATCTCAGCCAAAGAATGCAAACAGACTTTACCTCCTAGATTAGCTTCAAGAAAAACCCAGTTTGTTGCAACAAGAAGATGCAAACAGAAATCAGACACAAACGGCATAACCAGTCCGGCGGGTAAGAGCACTTGCCTCCTCAAATTAATGAAATGCCACTTGTTTGTGTGATTTCACAAACAAAACCCACAACTAAATGAAGTTTACCAATTAGTACTTGAACAGTTTTCTGTAGTACTAAAAAAACCCCTCTGCTTTTACCTGGAAAATTCCCTCTTCTGTGGGCCTCAGTGAATCCCATTCAGGAGAATCCAGAAATTGAAGAGGAAAAATATAATGCAGAAACTCTCCATCAACTGTCACTCTGATCCTATCAAGATAAGATGTGTTAATTTATTAGTACTACCTGTACAGCAGCAACAACTGCAACAAGAATGTGTTATTTCTACCACGTGAGGAGTTTAAATACAGCTTTGATAGCATGAAAAAGCAATCAGTGGTTGACAGTATCCTAATTGTATTTTTTGAACACAGCTGGATCAGACCAGTTGAAAGAGAATACAGGATAATCTTCCCATGCTTTACTGAAGTCAAACTATCCTCTTTGGGGCAGGTCCATGCAGCAACGTGTAAGCTTTGTCATTAAAAGGCTAGCATGTACTGGAGAGGTGAAAGACCTCAGGAATTACACAGCCACAGGACTGCCTCTGGAGCCAGAAGAACAGCATGGAGGTATGAGATCTCTGTGTGAACACTGTGGCCTTCTGCAGATGCCAAAGAAAAGTTTTCTTTCTACTTTAAAAATCATATTTAAATTTGAAGGCACACAAGCAGGAAAGGTATAATTGAACCTCATGAGCTACAAGAAAAAAAAACAAGCTGTAGGAGTCCCCTTTTTTCATCTGCTCTGCACCAAGACTAATGCTTCTTACACAAGTGCAAGAAGCAGCTCTATACTGCATCAAGGAGTGCAGCAGGAACTCCCTGCATGACTACTAAATGGTTGAGCATGGATATCTCTCCTTCAGTATGACTATGACCAAAAGCAACCTCCACGTGGTACTTTCTAGCAGCTCCCAAGAATGCTCCAAACCAGAGCATCACTAGGGCTAACTACCCAAAATCCACATTGTTCATAGCAGGTAGTCCTAAAGCAGCTGTTTCAAGCTGCCTACAAATTCCATCTGTCCACACAGCAGGCTGTTAAAATGCACCTACAAAGTATTCCATCGAACCCATTAGACAGATCATGGCCATCATTCTTGGGTATCCCAACTACTCTTGTGGTGGTCCAGTACTGTATACGAAGTTGTATATTCGTATACAGTACAAAAGCCAGTATTTCCATTCAGGAAAGCATTGGCAAGGTTGCCAGAATCGTGTGCAGTAAGCAGGGAGTACAAGGTGGATTTATTGCCTCAGGGTCCAAGGGCTACAGTATACAGTAACTGGAGACTCAGTTCTGCAAACTTGATAGGGCTTGACGATGTCCCCTTGTAATGGAAGGGTGCTTTTAGGCCTTCTCCTCTCCCTTACTCCCTCCCTTCTCCTACCCCGCAGAAAGCAACCCAATACAATCTGTATCAAAGCCAAGATCTCTATTAAACTGAGTTTATCTCAACATACTCAGTTTCACAACTACCTTTCAGTCCTGTTTCAGAAGATACTAGCAGAGAAAAATAAGAAAGATGCTGTTTTCATCAGCTAGGCTGTAGATAAATAGCAAACCACAGCCTGAAGACTGAAGCACATATTTGTTCCCTTTATCTGTCTAACCTGTAAAGTGCTACGATACAGTGGTCTGGAAAAGATGATTTTAAATCTTTTCCTTTAAGCTATTACAGATTTTGTGCTTAGTGTTTTTACGCTAGTGCTGTCCTAGACAAGTGTATTTAGCCTATTAATATTTATATTACTTGCATTAATATTTAATCTATTGTACTGGAAAATGAACAAACAATACACAAATTAAGCTTTTTTTTTTTTCGCTTCCATTTTCAAGAAGGGAGTGGGGGAAGATATTTGCAGTAAGTCAGTTTGAACAAACTGATACAAACCTGCCCGACACAAGCAAGGACAATTTATCAATAGGTGTTTTGCCCTGCATGGCATAACAGTGTTCCTTCTCCAGGGTAACCACCTCTGCATCACAGCACAAGACGATCTTCCTGTAGACAGTTAAGGAAATTCCCAGAGGCTGGAAGAGAGCGTTGTAGAGTTCCTGGAATTCTCTGTCAAAGGAAACACTCCGAACTTGGTAGGTAACGTAAATGAACTGGACAAAGCATATTGCGAACAGTATAAAATTCCAGGAGAATATATCAGCAGCACAGACATCCAGCCAAGCCCAAACAGAAGAGCAGAGAAAGCCCAATCCAAGCAAGCTGAAGACATAGAGAAGCCCAAAGAATCCACTTCCACCCATGAAGCCCACAACAAAGAGAATACTGGCTAGGTGGTAGATAGATCCCTCTGCCTCTTGCTTCCAGGTGGTACAGGTAGGATGTGCATATATCAAACTTTCCCAAAAACTTGCATTTTCGCCCATGGCTGGAATATTTTTTCAATTTGGCTGAATGTCGGAAATTTTTATTCACGCAATACAACTAGGGGGGTCCTTTGCTTCTCCATTCTTGCTCAATGACCACATAACATCAGGGTCTCTTTTGGTAGTAAAGCAGCACTTAGGATTTCCAGCAACTAGGAGGCTAATGATGTCAGAAGGCAGTGCTGTTTCTCATCAGTTCATGTGTTGTCTTGACTTGGGCCATGTCATCTGTAGTTTCATCTGATCTGGACAAGTGAAGAAAAGATGAATTACTTACAAAATTATTTTCATCAGTTAAACTTTATCAAAGCTTTTATTGTCTGAAACCACAGACTGCATTACAATAATCCAATTCCCCTTGTAGCCCTGTGATTCCAGGATCAAACCTTAATACTCATTCACTTGAAGATCCTGTTTCTGTATCTATGAACCCTGTAGCAACTGTTGAATCCATGTAAACCTGTACATTGCATCCACAACATCCTGTGACAAATCTTCCCACAGCCTAACTGCTGAGAAGGTAGTTGGATTTGTTGCTCCTCAACCAGCCACCTGCAAGCCTCATTTAATGCCCTACCTAGCTCTCGAACAAGAGGAGACAGTGAACTCTTGTCCCTGCTCACGTCTTCCATCTCAGTCTGGGTTTCTGTCAAACCACTCTCCTTTCCTCTCTTTGCCTTTCTGTTATCATTAATGAGTTGAGCAAGGCTGCACCCTGTCCCCAGAGACAACAAACTACATCCTCAAACACCACAATAGGGAAACGCAAGCATCACGGGGGATGGTCTTTTCTACTCCAAAGATGACAGGCAAAAAGCTGTCATGTGGAAGGAAGACTACAGAGCTTAAAGGCAGCTTTATACAGATTATATTATTAGAACATGAAGTAAGTAGTCCTGCTAAATACTTCTCAAAGAGCATTTATAAAGCAATTTTACAACATTTAAAATTCTACCTTGTATAATTTCATGCCATGGGCCACAATGTTATTGTTCAACACCATAAAATGTTAAACCTGCTTTTATTTTTTTTCCCCCATATTATAAGTATTCCTAAGAGTTTAATAAAAAGTAAAATACATTGCATACTCTCTTTAAAGTAAAAATACATGCTTCAGTGTGAGATTAGACTTAGTAGAAATTGCAAAGCCAGAGCCTATCAGTAGTGTAATCAGAACTGAAACACACCAAAGTCTTTAAATGCCTGTTTCTTTTCCTGGTAAAACAGCAGGGAAGCTAACAAAATCTGGATAGCTAAACTATGAGATTCTCTAGAATATCAAAGGTAGCTTCCCCACCCCCACGAGCCACAAAAGTCAAAACTTAAAAAGTACTGCTGCTGCAGTGAAGCATCCAACATCATTCAGCAGGGCCTTCAGTGTTGTTTTTTACTGTGACAGGTCAAATAAATTCATAAAGCAAAGTCATATCACATTTCCTAGCTGCTACAGCTTTACTTCTTTTAAGTTGATTCACACCCCAACATTAATTCCATGATTCAAAAACACTAATGCTAAATAAAAACATCAAATCCTAAACAACCAAATGGCAGAGTTCAGAAGAAAAGGTTAGGAGGAGAGCTCTCCTTCTCTGGGAGTGGGGATAGGGAAGTCACTGACCCAGAAAAATATCACAGCTGAAGAGCAAGGAACCTTTCAAAATTAACAGTGCTCGATATCCCAGTGTAGGGGAAGAACCAGCATTACAGGAATGAGGTAGTTTGTAGCTATGAGCTTTGCTGCTTGTTTTTTTACCCAGATACTCTTCCCTGGTACACGATTTCCCCCGGATGCAGGATTTAGCCCTTGGAGAAAGGGAGATAAGAACAGCATCAGCTACAAAGAAGTTACCTAGGCATGGTAAGAGCATGAAGAATTTTAGACGGTACTCTGTGATCAGAGGCTAAGATCTCTGAACCAAAAGAAAATTAAACTGGAACATGCAGTTCCCAGACCCAGTGTTCTGAATCCAGCATTTCCACTAAACAGTGAACAATCAGCAGCGTAAGTTTTTTGATTGATTGGAGTTTTTTTTTTAATAGAATAGAACAGTGATTTTGGATTACTGTAAAAATACTTCTGCTCTACTGCCAACGTTTTGCTGTGAGCAGTTCTCAAGAAGACCCTAATTTCTACAAAAAATTCAGTGTTTTGAGTGGAACTATGACTGAAAAGTTACATGGGAACCTGGATGCATGCCACAAACAAAACCACCATGGATTCATATTGTAATTTATTTTCCATTGCCAACATCTTTTTGTCATCTAAAAATCACACACTGCAATAATTTGACATCATGTTCCAATAATTTAACAAAATTTATGTTCAATTTCCAGTTCACTTACAGCATTCACAGTCTGCCTGCACTAGAGTTCATAACATTGCTGCAAACATCCATTCATGACAAGATGGGTCAAAATAATTTTGAAAGAAGAGCAGCACATCACTAGGACACAGGTAGAGCGTCATCGTACACAAAAACAAAGCCCTGGAAAAACTGTCCTGTATTTGTAACTGTTTATTTCTGGAATGGGACCTGTCTTCCAAAAAGACAGTATACAAAACAGACTGTATGCAAAATTCCCACTTATTTCAGCAGTTCTGCACAATGCAGAATTTTAGGGTACAGCACTGAGCTGCAGCATCACCCAGGCTGGAGGCCTCCTTCCATCTGAGCAAGAGGAAGGGCAAAGGAGGGAGGCCAGCACTAGGACAGAATGCAGCCTCACCAGCACAACACTCTCCTCAGCTACGTAGGGTGTGCAGGCAAAAACAAACCCTCTGGAAATGCCAGCGAAGCCTGCTACTACACGGAGCTGGTGTCCCAGGGCTACGATGAAGAACAGGCATGCTTGCTGCCAGTGAACTGCAGGCAGAAAGAGGGGATTCACCTCTTTTTAATCAATAAATTATTCTAAGATTTGGGAGCTAAAAATTGTTCGGTTTTTTGTTTGTTTGGGGGTTTTGTTTTGTTTTTGTTTTTTTTTTCCCCTGAAGTATTAAGAGCAGAGACAATAGTATGTGTGGGCCCAAGCATAGTAAAATTTCTAATTTTGATTGGTAATCAGTGCCAGATAAGGCATTTCACATTTTTCTTTATAGTTCCTACAAGTTCAAAATTTAAACTGTTGAGGGCTTCAGAACAGTCTCTCTAATTAAGCCATTTATCTACCGCAAGTGTGAATGACAGGAGAAAAATCCCCCAAACCAAGAAGCCAAACAGCTGTGATACCAACTCTGAGTCATACTTCACTGAGGACCTGTCTACAAAGTGCACACAGCAGCATGGCATTACCATGTTTGTAAGAACCTGGAGGGGACACCATCCTTTCACTGAGATGCTTTGGCGTTCTTAGTTACCAGGACATGGAATGTGCCAACTGATGTGGCCTTGTTTGATGTTCTTTTTCAGCTGTCCTGTCTGTGGTGAACAGTTATCATTACAAGTTCATTTGATGGTGATGATCAAGCAAGCTTCAATGGGAAACTGCATTTGAAGTATGTATCTTTGATTATAAGCCTGAAGAACTGTATCTTACCCAAGTAAGTGTTAAATACTTTCTACTCTGTCCCCTGTGTAGGGAGAAGAACGAGGATCATGCACAAGCACAGCCTCTGCTACTGTATTCAGGGTAACACAGCGTTGACCACTGTAGGCTGCTGGAGCCAGAGGTGCATGGAAGAGGTATCCTCCCAGCTCAGGAAGGAGACGTGCCCTGCCCACACAGGCTGAATTACTGAGATGCTTCCAGCTGCTTTGTCCCACCACATGTCCCACCCTCTCCAGCAGGAGCAGATCAAGCGCTAGAAAAAATCAGCCCAGAACAGAGATGCGAACAATATAGTGGCATGGACTTCTTGAGAACAAAGAGCAGCATTGCTGAAAGGACTAAGCTGTCATCAGAAAGTGTTCGAATCAATGAGTTTGCTGGAGCTTCACAGCAGTAAATGGAGCATTTCACTTAAATTCTCCAAAATAAATACCCACCAGCAACTTAAGACTTCACGTAAGCAGGATACTAAAACAGCCAAAACAGAATGAATTTATATTGTGATATAAATGCACATAGTACAACCTCCCCCTTCCCAAACGGGCACTTCCCCATACACTGGCATATTCCCACAAAGAGTTACCAATTACGTAAATTTTTAATTTGCTTGAGAACTAGGTACTTCATTTTTGTCATTGATGACTCAAATTCAACTTTGAGTAGCTTTGAGTGTTAGTTACTCTGTCTGGATCACAATAATTTTTGCAAAAAATAAACCCTAAAAGCCCCGAGGCCACCAGCAGTTCTCTCTTTGGTCTTTTTAATTAAGTCAAAAGCAAAGTATTCAGAGTTTGAACAGTCCATTCTTCAGTTGTCTTATCCCAAGTATTGAGCCAGAAAGCCTTCAGCACTTTCATGCTGTACATGTTGCCAGGATGTAGAGCTGTACATGCTGATCAGGTAACCAGCCTGGATGAATTGTTTGATACAGGTCTGGAAGCAAATGGAAGATTTTCCTTTACAGCATATACGCTTTCATCTACAAAATGAGATGATGCTGCCTTTAGCAGGATTTGTCTCACTGGTTTTAGCCATCTACAGCCTAGAAGTTTATACATGAACTAGTGGCCATAGCCTGGCTCAGTAGTCAACAAAGCTGCTCCAGCAACTCTGCTGGGACCAAGTCATCCCTCTAGCCAAGGGGGACCCTCTTGGCCTCAATGCCCACCCGCTTCCAGAAGGGCAAGCTCTGAGCACCTTGTCTAGGCTGGCAAGTTACATCTGGTCTGGCCATCATTTAGATGTATGAAAAGATGCTGCTCCTTAATTTTAGCAAGTACTTCCTCTAACATGCAATATAATTGCATACATCAATTAACATAGTCCTTCCTTCCATTGCCCCTATGTCACTGAAGTTCTCTCTCTGGCCCCCACACTGACACCTATTGCTCTCGATGGTTGTTTGTGTAACACACTTTCCCCAAGCTACTTTCTTTCTGCACGTAGAATCACAGAATCATAGTTTTGGTTGGAAAAGACCTTCAATATCATCAAGTCCAACCATAAACCCAACACTGCCAAGTCCACCTCTAAATCATGTCCCTAAGCATCACATCTAAATGTCTTTTAAATACCTACAGGGATGGTGACTCCAAATGCTTGACAAACCTTTCAGTGAATAATTTTTTTCCTAATACCCAATTTAAAACTGCCCTAGTGCAACTCAAGGCTGCTTCCTCTTGTCCTATCATTTGATACTTGAGAGAAGAAATTTAGACCCACCTCACTACACCCTCCTTTCAGGTAGCTGTGGAGAGTGATAAGGTCTCCCTTCAGCCTCCTTTTCTCCAGACTAAACAAACCCAGTTCCCTCAGCTGCTCCTCATAGGACTTGTGCTCTAGACCCTTCACCAGCTTCATTGCCCTCCTTTGGACACACTCCAGCACCTCAATGCTTTCTTGTAGTGAGGGGCCCAAAACTGAACACAGTACTCAAGGTGCGGCCTCACCAGTGCCCAGTACAGGGGCACAATCACTTCCCTGGTCCTACAGGCCAGGATGCCATTGGCCTTCCTGGCCACCTGTGCACACGTCTGGCTCATGTTCAGCCAGCTGTTGACCAACACCCCCAGGCCCTTTTCTGCCAGACGCCTTTCCAGCCATTCCTCCCCAAGCCTGTAGCGTTGCATGGGGTTGTTGTGACCCAAGTGCAGGACCCAGCACCTGGTCTTGTTAAGCCTCATACAATTGGCCTCGGCCCATTGATCCAACCTGTCCAGATTCCTCTGTAGAGCCTTCCTACCCTCAAGCAGATCAACACTCCCACCCAGCTTGGTGTCATCTGTAAACCTACTGAGCGTGCACTCAATCCCCTCATCCAGATCATTGATAAAGACGTTAAACAGGACTGGCCCCAGTACTGAGCCCTGAGGAACACAGCTTGTGACCATCTGCCAACTGGATTTAACTCCATTCATCACAACCTGGGCCCAGCCATCCAGCTAGTTTTCCACCTAGTAAAGAGTATACCCATGCAAGCCATGAGCAGCCAGTTTCTGCAGGAGAATGCTGTGGGAAACAGCATCAAAGGCTTTACTAAAGTCCAGGTAGACAACAACGACAGCCTTTCCCTCGTTAACTAAGCAGGTCACCTTGTCATAAAAGGAAATCAGGTTAGTCAAGCAGGACCTGCCTTTCATAAATGCATGCTGACTAGGCCTGATCACCTGTTGTGATTACACATGCCATGTGATGGCACTCAAGATGATCTGCTCCATAACCTTCCCTGGCACCGAGGACAGACTGACAGGCCTGTAGTTCTCTGGATCACTGTTCTGGCCCTTCTTGTAGATGGGTGTCACATTTGATAACCTCCAGTCCACTGGGACGTCCCTGGTTAGCCAGGACTGCTGACAAATGATGGAAAGTGGCTTGGTGAGCACTTCTGATGGCTCCCTCAGTACCACTGGGTGGATCTCACTTGTTCTCTTGGGGTTAGATACCCAAAGGGACCAAGGCATTCAAACTCATAATTGCAATGTAGTGTCTTAGGGCACAAAGGAGCTATGCACCTACAGACAGGTATGGCTATGCACCTACAGGCAAGTATGGGCAGATAAACAAACTATTTTCAGTGATAAAACTGTCCTTGCACCCACTCCAGGCTCAAAACATGCAAGCAACAATTAGTACAGTAAGTAACACTATACACTAGCTTACCTTAAACTCCTTGAGGCTATATCCCAGAGAAAACAGTAATTATAATAGGGGAAAACACATGGTTTTCCTAAGAAAATGCAGCCTGCGTAATACAGAGTAACTTCAGTTACTCCATCACAGTCCATAATATCTATTCAGGATGATGGAAGGAGGATGAGGAAGAAAAGGACTACCCAATCCAAAAGACAAGGGTATCAAGATAATCAGTCACTATAAAACTAATATATTCAGACTACAAAGACACACAAGCATACATAGCAAAGGTAATTAAGTAATGGGATGGCTTTAAAGATTTCCTTTGCTGGGAATTAAGGAAGCCAGGATGCTGTCTGGTACCCAAAATAAATCTGGATATGCTATTATTAAAAAATTAATTGATTTACTACAATTCTATTTTTTTATTCTACAGGAAATCAGATTAGATGATCACAACAATGTCTTCTGCCCTTTTGTCTTAAGTTACTTAATATAAAAAAAGATGCATATACCTAGGAAGTTACATAGCTAGTCTTCCCAATGAAATCTGGAAGCCTATCTCAAATACCAACCAAGCAGCTACTTTAGACGACAGAAAACACTGAAAACAGGTATATATCTGAAATTATTTCTGATATAGACCTTCAGAAGAAACCTTCATCCATGTGAAGCCAGCACTCCTTCCTGGCAATGTTTTTCAAAGAACAGGATGTTTTCTCAAGGAACACTTTAACATGAAACACGTGTGCAACCTCAACAGCTGATCCTCAGGATGCCACTCCCCAGGCAAGTGTCCCCATCACAGAACAAAGAGTGACTGCAGCACAGTTTTCCCTTGCTCAGTCTCCTTCCCAACAACATCACAGCTTCATCACAGCATCACAGCTTCAACAAGAAGGGCACAAGCCAAAATGAGTCACTCGAGGCACCCTCATGGGAGCAGGAGAGACGGATTTGTACTCCTTTGGGTTGAGGAAGGCATCCTGTCTCACTGATGTCTCATTGCTATGTCTCACCCCCTGGATCAGCGCTCTGAACGCAGGCTTTCACTTGGAAGGTAAAGCATCTCAGGCCTCACGAAAAGCCATCAAACTGCACCCTTCCCAGTCCTTCTGGTAGCCCCCTGGGCTGCACAGGCTGCAACTACCGAATTGGACCCCCACCCCCAGAGCATCCATGTGAAGTGATACCTTCTCAGAGAGCAATCCTTCTGGGAATGCTCAGAGCTACAAAGCAAGCAGCTGGGTACATCAATGCAGCAGTGGCGCTTCAGTGCCATCAGGGCAGCTCTGAGAAATAACCACCAGCCAAGCAGGACTTTTTGGGGCCAAAACCCTGTTCTGGTCAGGCAGAATTTAGACTCTCATGCTCAAGGTTGTTCAACCAAGAACCCCCTTCAGGCAGCTGCTGCCTAACCCTGGAGGCACTCCAATACCACCTCTACGTTGAAGTCAGTGGAGCTAGACTCTTCTCGGTGACAACCAATGATAAGACAAGGGGCAATGGGTGCAAGCTGAAACACAGGAGGTTCCACTTAAACTTGAGAAGAAACTTCTTTACAGTGAGGGTGACAGAGCACTGGAACAGGCTGCCCAGAGAGGTTGTGGATTCTCCTTCTCTGGAGACATTCAGAACCCGCCTGGACGCCTTCCTGTGTGATCTCATTTAGGTTCCTGCTCCGGCAGGGGGATTGGACTAGATGATCTTTCGAGGTCCCTTCCAATCCCTCACATTCTGTGATTCTGTCCATGTGAATGGCCCACCAACGGCTGGAGGCTGGGGACTGGCTGTGCTCCTTGCCAGGCTGGGCCTGACCCCTCTCTCTCTGCTGCAGTGGATGCAGAACTCTCTTCTCCATAGAAGAGCGCTTTAACAGGAGCCTTTTCATGGGACTTTGGATTCACTGAGCTTGTTTGGCTGCAGCTGGGAAGGCCTAATTCTACTGACAATTTGCCCCAAATCCCTACTAATCTTTTTAAGAAGTGGAAAAAAGCTGGGCAGGAGGAGTGGCATCAAGAGAGAAAGAAAACCCACAGCCATACAGAATAGTTTAAGGTTCATTAGAAGCACTGCATACAGTGAAGTTGCTATTATTTAGTCTTAAATATTTAAAGAGCAGCTTACTATACACAGCTTATAGTACTTGAACAATTGCTCATTTATCACTGTAAAATATACAAAGCAACCCTCTGTGGTTGCAAAGCCAATATTGAAGATGATATCTATTTTATCATCTAGACAGTATCTGATATGAAAAAAACAAACTTCAGATTTTCATCCAATTTGAATCAGAACTGATGAACCATAAGCACGTGTGGTAATCCAGACAAAATAGGAAGAATAATACCCTTCCTCTTTTTTTTTTTTTTTTTTATTTTTTTTTTTTTTTGTAAGGCCTTTTGCTCCTAGGAATATGCAAGGACAGAGAGACATTCTTTAAACTAACTATGGATTGCTAGTGCTTCGGTAAATTTGAGCATGGCTCTTGTATATTGAACACCATTGGTCAAATAATGCTGGGTTCTGTTTTATTGTGTTTTATAATAAAAACTGCAAGGTGAAGCACAAGTTCTAGCTTTTCTACAGTTCAGTTTCTAAATTAATAACAGAGAAAGCAGCTACAACGCCTATTTCACAAATGCTTTAAAACTGTGTTAATGAACTAGAGCTGAACCCAGCAGAATTCAGCTTAAATGAGTTTGTATGGTGTAGGAGTGCCTTTGGACTGGAATGTATTCCCATGAAACCTACCACCTGACGTGAACTTAACATCCCAAAAAAATAAATAAACACAGAGGCTTTGTTCATCACACTGTATCTGCACATACAACTGGATTACAGAGCGCAGTGTCACGAGCTGTGCATTCAGACAGATGAACAGCACACTGAGTCATGAAACGACACATTTATGTACCCTGTGAGCTCTAAATCAGAGTAAAACACAGTGAAAGGCAGCGAGGATGCCCTGATGGAGCTGCTGAAATTATTAATCTTTAGTGGAGAGTTTGGGGTTAGAAGTACAGCTCTACCCTCTGCTTTACTGGAACGAGTGTCGTATGGCTTTACATACATAGCAGAGCCAAGCAGAAGCATGCACATGGCACTGGTTTAACATCACTTTCATTAGGTTTTTTTTTTTTTTTTTGAGAGTCAGAATACTCTTAGTTTCATCACCTAACACGATCACAAACCGAGGCTTGGTTCACCATACGATATCTGACTTGTGTTTGAGCAGCAGCGGCATGCCCACTTGCAGGTACTGTATCATCACCTGGAGACACTGATCAGAGTTCATTTTTGCAAGGCAGTGGAATACAGCAAAATACTAAAATAAAATCTCATCTCTGAAGAGCCTGTACGCTTAATAAAATGATTGCAGTTGGACCTGATGGTCTTTTCCAACCTAAATGATCTTATGACTGAAAGTAGCTTCAGCTAACAACCTTTTTCTTGCATCCTTAATACACTTTGTTCTCTTCATCATAAAATATTTTCCTGCCGCATACTTCACCTTCACAATTACCTGCATCACAGTTCCTTGTTTCAATATCTATTCTCCTTACTACAGGACTTGCAGTGTACTTACTATTTTGCAGGCAAGGCAAAACTTGACATTTTAAGCTACTTTATTACTTGGCACCACACAGAACTTTGTGGAAAGCCTGAACAGCAACAGTTCTGCTGATGTGGAAACAATTTCTTGTTTTGCTGTGGTCAGTGAAGACATTTTTTACTTGCATGTATACAATCATATTCCCATTAATCAACGGAGTGGCACAAAGCCCTAGTTCTGGAAGCCAGATTTCATCACTGCCATCTTTATAACACTACCAGGTGGTCCATGATTCAATATTATAAGAGATCAGCTGCATAAAATGTTTGCCCATAAAGTGACTGACAGCCTAAACGCACACAACGCTTTACAGAACAGCTGAAGAAAATGTGGTAAAATGTTACAGTTTGGAAAAATATGTTTGGAAAAAAAATAGGATAGCTTGGGGAAAAGAAGTGTTTCATGTTGTTCGTTGTAGCTTTGGAAAGAAACAACTGCAAATGCAAAACTAGATCTTAATCTCAGGGTTCATCTGCTCTTACCAGTTGTTGCTGGGGAGAAGGAAGAATCAAATAAAAGCAGCCTATGAAGCAAAGCCCTAGTCAGTGGAAGAAATCCCCGGACGCCGGAGTTGGTTTTGTGAGAGCAGAGATACTCTCCGGGTCAGCTCCTGTGAGCGGGTTGCAAATGCAGCTGCGCCCGAGGAGAACCAGAAACCGCGTGTTCCTCAGAAACAAACCCTCATCCCGAGACACGCAACAGAGCGTCACTTCAGGCAGAGCCCTCGGGAGGGGAAGCGCAGGGCACTGTGCCCCGCTGCTCTATAGAGAGAACACCGTAGAGCTGCCCAACTGCCAGCCGCGGCTGAACGCGGACGTTCCGCTTCCCGCCGCCGGACGCCACCGGGAAGGCGGGCAGGGAGGAGTGCACCCTCCCAGGGCAGGGAGCGCCCCGACCCGCCCGGCCTCACCCCCAG
>NW_010289069.1:74690-131651 GCF_000700745.2 Antrostomus carolinensis | reverse complement strand
GGCGGCAGTTCTGGGCCGCTGTTGTTCCCCTCCGGGACGGCGGGGACGAAGCTGATGAAGCAGCGCGGTGGGCGTGCTCCGGCCCCCTCCGCCTGATGGCCCTGGGTGAGGCCCTGGATGGCCGTCATGGCTCTCCTAGCCCTTCCCAGACGGTGCAGGGCCACCACGTCCTGGTCACTTCCCCAGTGCTGATGGCCCCCAAAATGCAGCGGGGCCACCTGGCCGCCCCAGCCCCCTCAACCCACTCCGCGGGGAGGCACTCGCCCCCTTTTCCTTGCGCCGCCATTTTGTGGCGCTCAGGCGCAGCCCCGGTGGTATCCCACAGGCTGGGGGTTTTTCCCTTCCCATTTTGACAAAAATCGGTTTAATATTTAAATTCTAGGACTTTAGGGAATAATCTGCATCAATATCTTTTTGTTTGGTATGTCCCTGACTAAGTAAAATGTGGCAATGCAGTAGATGTTTGGGCTTTCTGAGGACTTGTTGGTACCTAGCAATGAAGGCGCGGTATTTAATGCACCGTGGCAATGTGCTTTAAAACATAAATGTTAGACACAGGGAATTAATAAATGAAGAGCCTTACTCAAATGTAATAACTAGAATTGTCACTAGTCGTGAAAAGCTTCGATGATGTTAGAAACAATAAAAACAACAGCGGGTTTTGACAAAAAGATGGCACATCCTTGGCCTGAATGTGGGGTTCAGGTCTCCTCACAGGGTTCCTAAAGCAGAGGAACATAAACAGCACGATGAGATGCACTTTTTTTTTAAACAGGGATAAAAAGTTAGTCTAGAAATGTGAAATCTACTAAATTTCAAGAAGAATCAAATAACGAGTCACTTAAAGAGTCTGTCTTAAACAGCAATGCCTTGAACGGCAATGAATAGCACAGGAGAAATATGACTTGCTCTCAAAAGAGCCCTGCTGGAATGAAAATTATGTTTATAAAGCCAGCAGAAATTAATTCTGTTGCACAGCTGACAATGGGTAGAATTGATTGTTTGATTTTAAGGAAGAAATTTATCTTATAGATTATGGGTGTTTTTCACCTTTTAATGAAGAACCTAGAAATGGCTGTTGTCAGGTGGGATATGAAGCTACTGCTGTAACTCTGCTCTGAGAAGTGGCATTAATGTTAGTGCTACGATAATGGCTAGAGACTCCATCAGGCAGTTTGTTTGTGGTTTCCGCACTCAATGCAATCTTGTAATACATGACACTTTATTGCCCCGATTGATTTCCATATAATCACATTTATTAATGCGGTACAAAAATGCAAGATGCATAATTATATTTTTCTTCTGGCAACATTCTGAATAGCACCGTTAGAAATAATATATGCAGTTTGAAACTGGTTTACCCATTGCTCTCCATTGCATCTTTCTCTTTAACAAAAATAACAGCTCCATATGAGAACATCCTCTGATTTTGTCATCCAGAGTTGGCTAATGGTTCGATGCTACTTTTCTCCAGTAGGACCAGGAATCAGTCTTTATTATAGTCATACGCTGGAAGTCATCGTCCAAAATTTAGATGTCTCTTGTTTCAGGCTAGTGTTAAGTACTGTTTTTTAATCTACAAACATCCTATGGATTGCCAGTGCAGTTGACTGACTCAGCCCTTTCTACTAGTGACACATGCATCCTCTTAATTCAGAACACAGAATAGCATTTGTCATTTGCAGTTATGTTACTTCATTATAACAATATCCAGAATAGCAGTTATTTTACATATACATGCTTTCAGAAGCACCATAATTTTCTGCAACTTTTCCCTTTTACATGAATTTTATTGTAAAATTACAGAAAAAAATGATACACTCACTTTAGTTCTGTTTCCCTCTTCTACAAAAGCATTCAAAAGATAAAATAACTCAGAACTGTCTTACTGACTGGATGGTAGAATAGTATGTGTCTTTAATAATATGCAGCTGTATAGTCTGTTATATTAATGAACTTTGTGTTGTGATTTATAAACCAATGAATAGAAATTATTTGCTGTTTAAAATAATGCTTGTGCTTTTTATTTTACATTTATCTGTGTACCTTCTGTGTATGACCCCATGTCATGCAGTTTTTGTGGGAACTGTCAGGAAAACAACCAACAAACTTTGTTAAACTATTTCTAGAGAAGACGCTTTTAATATGTGCCCCAAACTAATTTTTGCATCCAAAGGAATTACTTAGGATTTTCTTTCACAGTGTGTAAAAGGAAAAATACTCTTCATTGACCTGAGGTTTGAGGTAATATTTCTTAGTATTTTCAGAAAATGTTTTGCTTGCTCTCTGGAATGTTTCCAGGCACTAGGAACTAGGGTTCCAAGCTTTTAAATTCATTTGGTAAAACTATGATCTCTTTCTCAGAGTGTTTTTATCACAGTTTATGCTAATCCAGTCACTTGGATTAGGTGTTCTGATCCTCGCTTAACTATTAGGCAAATTAATTTCTGTCAAACATCCCGTTTCCATAGTCTCAGTGCTACAGTATGTAGCCTTAATGCCACTTTAGTTAAATTCTGCAGTTGTTTGCTGTTCCACGTTATCCTGGATTAGGATCTCATCCTCATCACCAATTTGTTGTGGCTTTACTTCTTGCACGCTACTAAGGGTATGGGGGAGCCACTGTGGGACAGTTAAGTATCAGATAACTTTGGTTATCGTTAAATATATCTGAGCTAACTAGCTGTATTCAGTGTGTTCTGATAAAATGGTGATGGCATCCTTTTTAGAAGACTACACATCTCCCAGACTGTTTAAAAACCCATAACTGAATTTCTGCACGTAGCAGCACTGTCCAAACAGAAGAATGAATTTGTAATAATCTACTTTCCATTGTATATGAGGTCTGTCTTTAATCACACTGATGCATATACCCTCTTATTTAAATGTGCTTTGCAATTACTGCGGGAGGAGCGTAGGGAATGGATAAGTAGCTTTTCCATTACCAGCATTGCAGTCGACAGGCTTAGCAAACCAGCCGGAGTAGAGGCTGCACATTTTATACACAAGCATCTTCTCTTGTATTCTTCATGCCTCCAAAGAGCATTAAGCCTCTCAAAGATAGAACTGCTCTAGGAACAAAGCTTTACCTAAATTATCTACCTCCTTTATTCCTAACTGTGCTTTAGACTTTCAATGAGTCTATTACCACTATCAGTGAGAAATTTAGTTTCACTAAAGTGGTTTAGATACTAATTTGAATGTAGTTAAAACTTGTTTTCTCCCTTTTGTCTGAAAACACATGGTATTGTCTTGTGATTTTGACTAGTTTATTGTATCAATAAAGCTTTTTACCGTGTAAATCCTTTAATTGCGTTTTTCTTTTGTAGCTTACACAATGAGTGACAGGCTTTTGAACAACTTAGACAAACTTCTGGTCGAGTTTGGTAGGTCATTATATCATATATTTTTAAATAAATAGTTACTAGTGCGATATATATAGTGATGTTTTCTGCTTTAACTAGTTACATTAACTTCAAATAAATTTATAATATTAAGGTTTTGATGTTTGCCTACATAATGTCTCGTTAGCCGTGAGGTTGTGGAGAGGGGTACCAACAGCTATTTAATAGTAAAATTGCTATTTAGATATTTTGTTAAAATCTTTATTAATCATTGTTTATGCAATTAATGCTGCACGACATTGAGCTTTTTCACAGCTCAACTCATATAATGAAAAACTGTTAATTTTCCTCTTAGTTTTCCAGCTCAAACAAACTTCTTATGCTAAGGAACATGTGAATCAACAGATAAATTGTGAGTAGCAATAAATTACAATTTTATTAGACGTTGAACACACTGCTTTTGTTTCATTAGTTCTGGTGCATGTTCTGTGTTTCAGGGGCGGAAGCAAGCCTGATAATGAAAGCTGTCCCGTGTCCTGCTCTCACCCTACCTCATCCTTTGCCATCAATACTTGCTCATTCTTCCTAGCAGACTTTGCTTTTGCTTGCAACTTTTAGCTAATGCTGTTCAGCTGTCTTGTGGACAGCCAGTTTCATGCTGCGCCATTTCCTGCTCTTACTCTGCAGCTCCTCACAGTCCCTGGCAGTTCTTTGATTCAGCTGTGCTTGCTCAATACATCTGCCACTTGCCTCCCTTTCTTTTTTCATGTTTTTTGTTCTTTCCAGATTTGGACCTCTGCCTCACTGCTTCTCGCTTTCTGTTTTCTTAAAATAATGAAAGTTCTCTCAGTTGCTGCTACCTACTCAAGCCTGGTTCTTCTTTTTTTTTCGATCAAGCAGCTGGTAATTTTATTTGAAATTCAAATCAGTAAATCCAATGAGAAAGTCTTGCTCCACATCAAATTCTTCCCCCCCAAGACTTACAGACAGCATAATATTATGGACTTAGGTCTGAATTTATTTTTTTTTTGTTGTTGTTACCATGCTACTATGTGGAATGACTCACAAGAATTGTTGTGGTAGAAAAATTACTCTTTAGACAATGTAAGGACACCTCTGCTCATCAGTGGTACTTCACAGGCATATATTGAAGCTCGTAACCTTAAGGAAAAAGAACAAGAGAGAATTCTGGTCTAATTGGCAGCATTTATAATGGTCTTGAGTGATATATCCAAGCAAGTATTTATTCAATAAGAAAATTATCAATATTAAATTGAAGTATCTTAAACATTAAAACATCTGTAACACTAAATCTGGTACACGTAGAATTCTGTTTTAACTCTTCACTCGCATAATTGAACCATAGAGTTGAGGTTTTTATTAACATCTACGCAAGCTTATGGTTAATGAACATGCTTTTAGGGAAAATCCAAAGGCTGTGTAGTAACAGGGCGTAGCTATTTGCATGTTCAGTTCAGAGATATCTGAATAGGTGTGAACTCACAGTCAACTTTTAAAAGTTTAGGTTAAACCTTTCAAAAACTTACCCAGAAATAGTTCCACCGATTTGATTTTGTCTCTGCGTGAGTATTACTTGGCAGAGGAACAGTTGTAGCATTCAGCCTTGGACTTTTAGTTTGAGATTCATCAGGCTTTTTGGCTGGAGTCCCTTTATAACCAGTGGAGGGAAATAGGCACTTTCAGGGTGTGATTTGTCTTACCCTGATAAAAAGAGTTTAAATTAGGTTAGATAAAGTAAGCTTTAAAAAATGGCTGCTTGTCTCTGCTGAGCGTAGCGGTAGCCATGGGTGCCTAGTTCTGAAGTAGGTGCTTGCACTGTAAAGTTGGGTGAGATGGGTCTCATCCACAAGGTTCTTGTGAAAGCAAAGGGTGAGTGGAACAACTCACGCTTGTCACAGAAGTGCCTCTCTGTAGAAAACACTAAATGAAATGTTAAGTGTGTAACTGGATCTATGTCATAGATAATTTGTTAATACAGTTGTGTTGTATCTTGATAAATCTCAAAATGTCACCTGCAGGATACTTCCAAATACACCTGTTTTTTTTCTACAGAAATGAAGCATCTGTCAGTTGTCCAATAGTTATGTTTCATGCTAAGTAAAGGCAAGTTACTGACTGAAGGTATTGAAAATATTAAGACATTGAAGATACTCAGGATAACTCTAGATATTAAAATACATTAAGAATATTTTGCTTTTCACTGACTGAAGTTTCTCAGTGAGAAGTGTTTTTTTCCGGTATGAATGCAGCTGGCATGGAAAGTGAATATATAGCAAGTAGAGCAAAACCAGACCCAAACTCCAGGATGACCTGAAGTTCTAGAGCAGTGATTCAAACAACTCAAGACACAACTCGCATAACAACCCTTCCCAGTTAAGTAGATGAGAAGGACAGAATGTCTGTGATTGACTTCTGCTCAGGGCCACCAACTTTGGCATCAGGGCAGCAGTGATGCCAAGGGATGATTTGGCACTAATAAATCCAAAACCTTGTATGAAAAAAAGAAATAAGCAACACAGAGGAAAAGAAATGTGCACCTAGTTGTGCTGTTTGCATTGCAGCATGAGCGTGCACGATAGCTCTCACAGCTTTTACTTGTGAAAGAGAACGCTGATGGTGGTCAACAATATAGATTCTCTACTAGCCACTCGTTCAGAAAACGTTATCAGCTGTCTGCTGCTAGAAAAGGTAGAATTAAGAACCTGCCTTAAGAATCTCTGCAAATCATAGAATCATAGAATCATAGAGTCATAGAATCATAGAATGATTTGAATTGGAAGGGACCTTAAAGATCATCTAGTTCCAACCCCCCTGCCATCAGCAGGGACACCTTTCACTAGACCAGGTTGCTCAAAGCCTCATCCAGCCTGGCCTTGAACACTTCCAGGGAGGGGGCATCCACAACTTCCTTGGGCAACCTGTTCCAGTGTCTGACCACCCTCACAGTGAAAAACTTATTCCTAATATCTCATCTAAACCTCCCCTCTTTCAGTTTAAACCCATTTCCCCTTGTTTTGTCATTAGTTGCCCTTGTGAAAAGTCCTTCCCCAGCTTTCTTGTAGCCCCTTCAGGTACTGGGAGGCCGCTATAAGATCTCCCCAGAGCCTTCTCTTCTCCAGGCTGAACAGCCCCAACTCTTTCAGCCTGTCTTCATAGGAGAGGTGCTCCAGCCCTCGGATCATCCTGGTGGCCTCCTCTGGACTTGTTCTAACTGGTCCATATCTTAGTACTATATCATAGTACTTGAGGATTTGTTGTTATAATGCATTTTTTTAATTAATTAACATCTGTCTCCTGTTAATTATCATACATTACACATTCCCACCTTGAGTCATATTCCCCTTTCTTATTTTTCTATTTCTGTTTCTAGTAACAGTTTGCTTAAGTGATGTTTTTATTTTTCCATTCTTGTAGTCAGCTTTCCCATTAAAAAAAATGGTGTTTCTGGCCTTCTATGGAAGAAAACAAATGTTTGAAAGAGACCTTTATCTCAAGCAACTTTTGTACTTCAATCAGTCTCCCCATTTGCAAGCATTACTGAAGGCAAAGTGGCTTACACTCTGTTTTCCCTGTATACTGCTTCTAGTAGCTGCAGACACCAT
This sequence comes from Antrostomus carolinensis, assembly GCF_000700745.2. Lineage (NCBI taxonomy): Eukaryota > Metazoa > Chordata > Aves > Caprimulgiformes > Caprimulgidae > Antrostomus > Antrostomus carolinensis. The sequence continues at coordinate 124,684 of NW_010289069.1, read as the reverse complement.
GGACTGCAAAAAAAGAAGGGTCAGCTCTAACTGTTAAGAGTACTTCGCTTTGTACCACTAATAATTACTTCAGTTTTATTTAGACTGGGATGCAGAAACAGCACAACTAAATCTTTTTCTTCCAAAGTCAATCTCACAATTTTAGATGATAATTAAGGTAATCACCACACAGCTGAAACTCCTGAAGTTTTTAACTCACTTTGTTGTTGCTTTGCTTAATTGCAGACTGTCCACTCATCTGGCACTTTTGAGATTAAGTATTTTGGAAGAAATTTTTAACCATTGTGTATGTAGAATTTTTATTTCATGGAGACATTGAAAATACATATGCTTACTTTTAATTTATTTTTAATTTCAGTGTACACTGTAAAGATAACGGAAAAAAAGAATGAAATTGCTAGATTAGAGGAAAATATAAATAACAGCAATGATGCAATTGCTGAGTTGCACAAGCAAAATGAGAGGAGTAAGGAGAACTCTAAGGTGTAAGTATATTATAGTCTGAGCTTTGAGTTATGGATGGCATTAAGAAAGTCAGTGAGGAAGCAGTGTAAAAATAGGTAGGTACGTGTTCTGACAGGAGTGATGGTAAAGAAAATTTTAGTATTCTCCTATTTTTTTCAAGCTACAAATCATCAGGTACAAAAACTGCCGTATTATCCATCCCCTGAAAATGTAAATTATAGAAAAACAGACTACACTGAAGTTTGTTTTAGTTTTTTATTAGAATGAGCACTTTTCAGAGATCACAGGTATTTGCAGTGTGCTAAAGTATTCAAGTCGTGAGGTAATAGAGACACATTTTTTCTATGTTTGGTTGCATCTGAGTTCTGTCAAATTTGAGCACTGTTAAAAATTATCTTTTTTCACTAAAAAGCGTTAGTAACTCTCAGTGTCAATAAAGCTGTGTTATGTTCTGTGTTTAATTCTGAATTTGACTTTCTGAAATGGAAGCATCTTTCTGTTCTTTGTTCACCATGTGTTTCATGTTCCTCTTTGTTCTATATGTATTTTCTCCTGAGATGGGTTGTAACTGCCTCTACATACAAATATGTGTGTGCTTCTACTAGGAGATTTTGATACAGTTTTTACTGCAGACTGCAAAGTTGTCCTCTAGGCACACTGTTTTGATGAATGCAGTGGGCTGCGGTTCACAGTTTTCTTTGTAGAAATTTTTCTGGCAGATTATTAGTGTAAGTTTAAATGCAGATCACTTTTGGATCTTAGTAATTAGAAGTGTCTCAAGTGAGAATTTGGCTACAAGGAGTTTTTTCTTACTGACATGGAATGTCTAATTTTGAAAAATGCAAATCTCAGGTGTCTGCAAGGGGAGCTAAAAAGGCAGTTCTGTATTTGACAATACCGGGAGGTTGGCCCAGATGATATAATCCTGTCTGTTCATTGCAGCGTTCCAGCTCTCCACAATCTGTCTAGTTCCTTGGCAGCTGAAGGCATGATTTGTTAGCAAATTCTATCCATTTTGTTTTCTTGCAATTCGATACCTAAAGATAAGTACTTGAATAAAAATGTCTATAAGATATATTTTTTTTTTTTTTTAGGATGTGAATGGAGAAGGTGGGTGTTTCTAAGAATAAAAAGGGAAGTAAAGATAGCATCAGGGTCCTTTCTAGCTTTGTTTTGAACTATTTGAAAACAGAAGAAAGAATGGAATTGTTATTGAATGAAGTGGCTAGCTGTTTGAATCAGTTGCCATACTATACTGTTTTGTAGCTTTATCGTAAAAAGAGTTAGGAAAAGATTTGACCTTGACAAGGAAACTCAAGTTTTGCTTTACATTAAATTCTTGCCTCCAATGGAGTAAAAAATTAACACTTTTGTAAGTTTCCGAAACCATTCACACGACTTCCTTAGATATCTTTTGAAGTTACAAATCTGTTTTTGAAGTTACAAACTGTTAAGTGATACAAATAAAGAAATACAAAAATAAGGGTAGAACTAAGGATCTGATCTAAATTTTAATCATTGAATTCAATGGGTTTTGGCTCAGGTCCTACAAAGATTAATTAATGGTGTTAGTGTAAAGAGACTGAAAATGAGAAGTGACTCATTAATGAATACATGTATTCATAAAAGGACAATGCTTGCAGAAGAGTAGAGACTTTGTGTCTTAAATTATTGAAAATGTCATTTAACGACATACTGCAAACTGTGATAAACAAGCCCTAGCTATGAGATCAGACAATTAGATCACTCAAGTATTAGAATCATCTTAAACTTCTAAAATTTATTCTTGTTGATACTCCATATATACTGGACATGATTCTAATGCTGATTTTGTAAATTCAAATATTGTTTTGGAATCACAGCCACACTCAGAGTTGACTAATTGCCAGTAATGCTCAATAGAGCTCTCAATGAAACAACTTCTTGTCTGGATTACGAGACGTCGTAAGTATATTGAATCATGTCTGAAGACCTTGAACAAAAGATGAGATAGTCAACAAGTCTATTCCAATTTTATTGTTTCTCTTCTATTTTTTAAATTTGGGTTCAAGGATGAGATTTCATGGAAATAAAAAAAGAATGCCAGATGAACTCAGAATGTTGCTAATTTGGAAAAGAAATTGTTGTTGTCTTGTCCCACGAGCTAAAGTACAGGATATTTTTATTGCTTTCAGATTAGTGTGGAAAAAGATTTTTTTATGCCCTAGCTGATGAAAGGAAGGACAAATAAATGTGATCACCACCAAGAACCTCTGTGAAACAGTGATGCATTTAACAAGCTATTAGATGAGCTACTTGAATCCTGTCTACCTTATTGCATTTACAAAACAGTGTTCTTGTACCATGTGTTTTTTGCATGTTCACAGAATAGATGTGAACACAAAATGGTTTGTACTTTGATTAATAATGGCTCTATGACTTTTTAATTGCTTTTTTTTCCCCCTCCAAAGAAGGGCATGGGGTTTTCTGCATAAAATAGGATCACAGTGTTTGTGTGCCAGTACATTTTTATATAAGTATGTTAGTTTCAAACAGTGGTGTCAAACAATTTGTGCCAACTGCTAAATTTCCTGAATGGATGCTTTAATTTCTCGTTTGGCTTTTTTGTTGACAAACTTTACTGCTGTTATAAATGTTGATTGTATGTTGTGTTGTCTCACCACCTGGAGTACATTATTTTTTGTTCAAGGTTATAGGACTTCAGCAAATTAATTGTCAGGTCTTTGTTCTTTCTTTATTTCCTTGATGGAAATGACATTAAGTTAGTTGTTACTGAAGCCTCTATTTTTTTTCCACTTTTGGACTGATTGTCCAAATGTACATTCGTACTTTATGTGGTTGCACGCTACAAACCTTCCAGTTTTGAGCCATAGGGCGTACTCACGTTAAAAAAAATGCCCTTTACTTACCCTACTCATGAATATGCAGTGCAGAGTGACCCATACAGTTCCTTTCACCTGTCCAGTAGTGAATTAATTGCTTTGTTCAATTACAACCTTGTTCTGTATTGCCATTTCTGCTTTCCTCCTTGTTGATGTAACTCTTTAAATATAACTATCTCTGCTGTTGCAGATTCACTTAGTCTCTTCAGTCTTTATGGATTTTTCCTTCTTCTATTTCTTCAATGTTTAGCTTTGATAATATCTATGTATGTGTTCCTAAAATTGGCTTTTGTGTGTACATCTCCTAGGACAGATAGTTCCACGCAGACAAACTTTATTGTAGGTGTTTGTGTTGCCTTAGGGTAGCTTCTATTCTGGAAAGAACTTGAATTTGGAGATGACTTTAAGCCCTGACTAGAGAAAGGATGTGCTAATTTTTTCTATATAAGTCTCCCTTGGAGGGAGCATGTGATTTTTTTTTCATTAGAAATAGGATCTTTGTCCTACCCTACCCCAGGCTGTTCGAATGTTCAGCCATCGTCTGAATCTCAGCTCACAGAATCACAGGATGTCAGGGATTGGAAGGGACCTCGAAAGATCATCCAGTCCAATCCCCTTGCTGGAGCAGGAACCTAAATGAGATCACCTAGAAAGGCGTCCAGGCTGGGTTTGAATGTCTCAGGGAAGCTCCCAGCATCTCAGTTGCCTGTTGACAGCCTGTCATTACAGAGGTTGTTCTCTCAGAGTGCACAGAGTGTTTGGCAGTAGCACGTGCACCTGTTCAGCTCAGTAGACTAAAGTAATTTTTCTGTTCTTTCCCTCACCACACAGCACTTTGGTGTCTGTTAAGTCTTATTAAGATGTTACTCGCTGTTTGGAGGCTCTGTGCACCAGAGGTTTCTGAATTTGTTTCTTACTGTCTTCAGCTGAGCAACATCCTGGCCACTCATTCAGTTACAAATTTCTGTGAAATTGTCTTTTCTGAGGGCTGTTACCTCAGCTGGGAGGGTAGGAGACATCCAGGCTGGGATGGCTCATGCTCCTTACACCATCTTTTTTTCAAGCAGGATGCTTTCTTTTTAAAGACCCATTATATGCCTCTCCAAAAGATCTCATCTGAATTTAACTTGAATCAGAAAATTTATCCACCTGTTTTTGTAGAGTTCCCTCATCCAAGGAAGAGGCACCTCTAATACCTGGATGTTGCAAAAGTACTATTAGTTTACTAGTCATAAGTCCTTCATGTATTCCCTGAAGTTGCTGTGCTTTCAGTACAATCTACAGCATTCTGCTCTAAGAAAATCACTTTGGTGGGCTGTGTCATAGCTCTTACATTATAGGAAGCTCCTGAAATGAGAAGAAGAATAAAAAATGGATTAATTGTGTTTCAGGGCTGTAGAGGAGCCCCGTGAGAGGAGGTTCAGGCCCATCGGTTTGTTCTAGAGGAATCTGGTTGTGCCACTCGGCACCTCTTGTCTGGAGGCAGGTTTCTGGAATGGGTGCATTTAACGATGTAAATACACTGTATAGCCAGATACCAACTGCAGGAAATACGAACATATATGTGGATAATGACTTAGAGGTGTAAAAGAATGTTACTTGACAGCAACTGAAGTTCAATTCTCATCTGCCATGAATTTCTTATTAACTACTAGCAAGTGAGTTTTCCTCTAGGGGCAGAATGTGAGTTCAGATGTAGTTAGTAAGAGGAAGGATGTGGACTTGTGACTCCAAACTGCCAGGCCAGTGTTCCCAGTGCCTGGGCTGTTGTACTGAAAGACAGCATCTCTTTCTGCCTGTTTTCTGAGCAGGACTTGCTTAGCAAATGGAGGAAATTCTGAGTTTGTGACTACTGCTTGCATTTAGGTATGAGATAGTTGTTGGTGATATTGATGAGAACAAAGTTGTGTGCATCTCCAACAAGAAGATCATACATGTCTAAAGAATTTACTGATGGTGCTGAGTACTTCATATGTGGATTCAGATGCCTAATTGCTTAGCACTAGGTTCCAAAAATTAGTGAAGCTCATTCTATTTATTCCTTAAAAACGACTTTATAATCTTTGATAATAATATATTTATATTTTCTTGAATTTGCAGCTTTTAAACCTTAAGAAAATAAATGTATGCATGTAAAAGCATGTTGTACTAAACCTGATTATGTGTGACTTTCAAGACATTGAATAAACTATTTGCTCTAGTAAGCTAGCTGAAGTAACTTGATGTCTTAGTTTCTGAATGGCTTTTTATTAGGAAAGACCACTTATATTCTTTTTTTTTTTTTTTGTTTAACTTTCTCCACAGCTGGAAGCCCACCTATGTAATTCTTAACAAGCATGAAGAATATTTGAAAAATGAACTTGAAGCTTTACAAGAAGCTATAGAAAATGAGAGGTATCTGTGATCATATGAGATGAGGTTTCTATCTGTAGTACTTAATAACTTGTCTAAACTGATCAGCAAAGATAGTACATTTGCATCAAAAAGTTGTAAAGTTTTCAGGATAAGTGACTGAGTAATTAAAAGAATTTTCAGTTTACATTATTATGAGGTCATATGTTATTTTGTAGTTACCAATGTAATAGGATAAAATACTGCTTCTTCAAATTAAATTGTTTCTCAAATGCCTATTATAATTTTTCAGAATGTTGTTCAATTGCCTACAATTTCAAGAAAAGTCCAAGAAATTAAAGCAAACAATATTTTAGCTTTGGCAGAAATATGACATATCAGAACATATTTACAAGAGCATACATAAGTTTTGTCTCTGAGTGATTTTTTTTTGACCATTATTATGACATGTCTTCATGTATAGAATCATAGAGTCACAGAATGGTTTGGATTGGAAGGGACCTTAAAGATCATCCAGTCCCAACCCCCCTGCCATCAGCAGGGACACCTTCCACTAGACCAGGTTGCTCAAAGCCTCATCCAGCCTGGCCTTGAACACTTCCAGGGAGGGGGCATCCACAACTTCCTTGGGCAACCTGTTCCAGTGTCTGACCACCCTCACAGTGAAGAACTTCTTCCTAATATCTAATCTAAACCTCCCCTCTTTCATCTTAAACTGTGATTTCAGTAGTTTCAGATATTCAGGTTTGGGAAGACTTCTTTGAAAATACACAGGTTGTTGCTTGTTTGTTTGTTTGTTTTTTCCAGAAACATCATTTAATTGAACCTAAGCCTTTAAATTCGTGTATGGACTAAGTAAGATAACAATTAGAAGCATTCAGATAATTTTATGCGTTTCTTTATTTGTGAATATGAATTGCATGTGCTTATTAGAATATACAAGTCAAGATTTTGCATATTTCTGCATATTCTTCAAAATAATGACAAAGCATGCAAATTCAATATCAGATCCTGGAAAACAGGGTGAGTGGCTCAGGAAAGCCTGGTCTAAAACCATTTTGAGACCAGTTGAGGTAAGATTCTAGTCAGTATTAATTGCAAATTCAATTCTCTTCAGTCAGTGGCATTTCAGTTGTTTCATTTTCATTGATTAGATTCTGCATTTTAAAGAAATGATGAGTTGTGCAATGTAGCTGCTCACATTCTGTGGAATAAAGAACAGTCCCTGAAGATTTTCACTGAAATATTCAAAATGTGGTGTGCCAAGTTAACCCTCTAAGTTCTGTTTAACTCTCAAGTAAAATTTGGCTTCATTTTAGAGAGTCACTTACCTTTACTGATCTGCTTGTGGAGGGGAAGAGGTTGGTTATCCCATGTAGGTATCTAAATACCAATTTAGAGGTGTCATTTGAGGTAATTTAAAATGCTGGCTTTGATTCTTTTGTAAGTGTTCTTTTTGTCAGTTGTCCAAGAAAGCAGAAATAGCGGGCCTGATAGCCTTTAATTAACTCAGTTAGTAGCTTATCTGTCTTCTTCCTGTTCAGAGCTCTATATCTGGTGAAAAATAAGGCTAAATTGGCTTTCTATGAGTATATGATTAAGCCATTTTGGCTTTCACTAATTTGAGCTGACAAGCCAAAGAAGCATTACTTTTAAATTGCTTCTTTAGATAACTAGTTTCAATTCCAACATGAAAGTGTTTGATCTGTTTTCCTGAGCTTAATTATAAGACATCATGACTATAAATCATAAAATAAATTTAATTCACGTATTTTACAAAAGTGGCCTCTCAAATATAGTCCTTTTGTACTGAAGCATTTAACAGTGTATTCAAATCAGCAAGATGTGCATTCAGCAAATTCTAAATATTTAAATTAGGAAGAAAACTAAGTACATTTAGAACTTCATGTGCTGAATATGCTTTTTAGCCTGGCATTTGGGGGCACTGAGGACGTACTGCTTTAGATGGGATGTTTTAAAAGATGGGCAGATCAGTTTGCATTTAATTAGGCATTTATTATGGAGGTTTAAAAAATGTTCCACATTTTTTTTTTTCCATTATTATTGGTTTCAAGAACATGTAAGAACGCTTATATGAACTGGAAATTCATCCTGAAAATAGGTAATATGAAGAAGGAAAGAGGAATAACTAACTATTCACATGATGTTCAGGGGTTTTGTGGGTACTGTCCTTTTCCCATTGTCATTAGATTAAAACTTTTTCTAATTACTTTAATGTGAACAGTGCTGAGTTCTAAATAGCCTATGTTTAACTGCATGAACTGGAGGATGTGAATTACTAATTAAAAATAGTGATAATTACTTATTAAAAATATTGACAATTTCTCAAGACTACTATACTATATGTGGCCATAAATATTAGCCTGTGGAAAATACATTTTGGGACAAGAATATAAAATTTGAGGATTATTTTCAGGAGCTTGAAATGTACCTGCTACATCAAATTATTTTACTTATTTATATTTTTAAAATGCATTTGTAATGCATTCTTAATTGTGTATCAGCAAATTTCTTAGTTGTTCAGTTATTGGTTGTAGCATCTATTAAATTAAATAGAACTGAATTACAGTTTGAGATAAAACATGTTCTTCAAAGAGGAATATTGTGTGCTTTGCAAGCAGTGGGAGCTGTTCCTTAGCACAGGCTTTATTCATGGTGCAGGTAAACAGGTGGGGCTCTGGCTTTGGTTGCTATTATGCACCTTAATTTGTTTCATAAAGGAATTTCTGACTAATCTACAGGTATACTACAGAGTCCAGCACAGAGCCACCAAGATGATGAAGGGAGTGCAGCATCTCCCTTATGAGGAAAGGCTGAGGGAGCTGGGGCTCTTTAGCTTGGAGAAGAGGAGACTGAGGGGTGACTTATTAATATTTATAAATATGTTAAGGGCGAATGTCATGAGGATAGAGCCAGGCTCTTCTCAGTGATGCCCAATGATAGGACAAGGGGCAATGGGTGTGAGCTGGAACACAGGAGGTTCCGCTTAAACTGGAGAAGAAACTTCTTTCCAGTGAGGGTGACAGAGCCCTGGGACAGGCTGCCCAGGGAGGGTGTGGAGTCTCCATCTCTGGAGACATTCAAAACCCATCTGGACTCCTTCCTGTGTGATCTCATTTAGGTTCCTGCTCTGGCAGGGGGATTGGACTGGATGATCTTTCGAGGTCCCTTCCAATCCCTGACATTCTGTGATTCTGTGATACTGATAACTTAATATTTTAAATTTTGCCTCTATTGTTCACGTAGCCTTTTTCCTAGAGGTTGACATTTCCTTCACGTTTTGTGATTTTATAGTGGTGTATTCTAATATCAAACAACTTTGTGTAATATTTCTTTCTCAGTGAAATGACTAGTCTGTGTTCATGGTTCATGCTGGATGTCTGTAGCTGTGATATCTCTTTATAACGTGTGCCATCAGCATAAATGCTTCAAACTCTTTTGTATTTTGCATATGTCTAAATTGATCAAATTTTTGCGGATAAGGAATAGATTATCAACATTTGAATAAAATGGCATATTTTCATTTCATTTTAAGCAGTTACTAAGTGTTTGCTTTCAAAGGCAGAGAGCAATATAGTTACTGGCCACTGGTTGTTATTATTCATAATTTTGAAAACTATGAATAGTTAACTCTCTTCTATGTGGGAAATACAGACTTCCTGCAGGTCTGTACTGAGATTAATGGTGTGTGACATTAAGAACCAGAACCAGTCCCTTGATTGTAATTTTCATTATTCAACTTCCCCAAAAGATATTCCTTCTGTACTGGAAATTACCTGTAATAAAAGTTATGCCTAGCAGCAGTACTGGTGTAAGAAAAGACTCATCCCAATGAGATAGTTGAATATTTGATTTGTCATTAGCAATCTATCCTGGAAATTCTTTGCCTGAGTGAGAAAACCTGGGGAAAAAAAAAATAGTATTTTCTAATGTAGTCACTGTTATTGATTTAGCACAAGAGGATGGCTGCTCTGTGCAACAGCACTTTTCTTTCTCTTCTTTCCAAACCTCATATTGATCAATTTTCAGCTTTATGTGATGAATTACATCCTATTACTTGTTACAGTATTTGTTTTTATAGTACTGTTTTTTCAAAAGCTGGTTTAGACCTGTAGCTATGTACTCCCATGATGTCAGTGCAATTATAGCGGCGTAACATTAATTCAGGGGGCAGTCCTACAAGAAGCTGAGCATTCTGGCTCTTTGCCAATTAAACATTTAAGTGTTTGCTTAACCTTAAGTATGAATAGTTCTATTGTTCTAGTGTGACTAATGTGGGTGTTTAAGGCTTCCCTGACTCAGAGACACATTACTCAGCATCTCCTTGGAGGCAGCTCTTCGTCCAGCGAAGCATCAGGCTGCTCTAAATACGGGATATTAGGCCAAATTCTCTTTTATTGTGAGTTTGATACAGCTCCACTGAAACCACTGGGGTTGTACCAATATACAGGGACAGAGAATTTGGCCTGCAATCAGTTTCATTATGATTACTCAGGAAAAAAACCCCATTTGTCATCTGCCAGGCTGCCTTTGAGTATGGTATGGTCTACATTCCTCTCAGAAGAGTGAGATTTGACTGGTTTTTACATCATGAGTATATTCTTTGTTGCATACAGGATAATAATTCCTTGAAAATAGCTGGATAAAAAATAGTCCAAGTAGTGGTATATTAAATATAACCTGACATTTTTCCAGGACAGCAACAAGTCTAATTGAGCTGATGCCATAAATTAATAGCTTTTTTCCTTATTAAATGATTAAATGTGAAAAATATTAAATTACATGTATTTTTATAGGAAAATGTATCAGGATTACATAACCCAGTATAAAGAGATTTTGAAGCAACACCGTGAAAAATATGCAGAAACTGCTCTTGCACAGGAGTATTACAAAAAAAAGAAAGAGCTTGAAGAAATCCAAAGCAGAGTTTTGAAACTGTCTGAAAAATATAAATTGGAAGAAGATGCTTGCTTGGATATTCTGGGTACTACTATTATCAGTGCTTTCACAGTAGAGCCTATTGGTAGTGCACTGCACGTTAAAAGTGCTGTACAGAAATCCTCTAATTAATTTTCCACAGTTTCTCTTAAGCTAATAAAAAATCTTCTTTCTGTGACACCATTTTTAGGAAAAATCTGTAGAAAATTGAGACTTTGAACAAGAATTTAGAGTATACATTCTAATATTAATTCCTCCAACTCATGAATGTAATGAGGAGAGGTTTGCCATTGGGTTTCTTGGGGTAAAAAAATCCTAAAAATTACTTTAGAACTAGTCTTTCAGAATTTTAAATTTATTTTTCATATATTTTTATTGCTGTTTTTAATGGCACTACTCTCTGTTATAGTGCTATTTCTGTTAGGTATACTAAGTAAAGATAAGTGCTCCTAATATGTTAATTTATCTTGTATTTGTAAAGAAAATTATATTTGTGAATTACTGATCTGAAATTGAATTTTATTTCTGCAGCACTTGTTCCTTTTAAATCCATAAATGACTGGGCTTTACAGATGTATCCTTGATTTGTAGTTTTTACACAGTTGACAGGGAAGAAATTTTATATTTACCTTTCACAACTTTCTTTCACAAAATATAGTGATTATTTATATATTTATGTTTGAAGTGCCTGCATTAGCATTTCTCTGTGAGAAAATTGAAGGTCAAATAATAGCTCTTGAGTTTAAATTTATGAGAGCACTTTGAGGAAAGAAACTTTAATTTAATGACATGTCTGTCAAAATGCTTCATTAAGGAGGAGAAGCCTAATTGAAATGAGATTTGAAGATTTTTCTAGGAAATGTAGATTTGTCAGAGCTTTCTGCACCTCTAGCATTTGTGTTTATGGATCCTGCTAGTACACCTGGCTTGAAAAACGTGATGTTGCAATCTGTATTCCGTAACATGAAAGTGCTTCTTCGAGGCGTAAAACACAGGAAATGGTAAAGCTGGCTGCAGCTGCTACGCGAGAATCCATTGAACTACAAAAAGAAGCAGAGGAATTAGAAATGAAAATTAATTATTTTAAAAAGGTAACTGTATTTCAGTTTTATATAAATACATTTTCTATATGTAGTTACATATACCACCATTATATTTTCTGAAATATAAAAAAGTAGTGTATTTTCAAGCACACAGATCATCAAGATGACACCAGTATTAGTAATTATGTTTCTATAGCATCATGTTTGTTTTCTTAGAGGTGTCCATGAATGTGAAGGCTCTTGAAGCTTGCTTTCTATTGACCTCAGTTTACACCATAATTCCATCAGTGCACTGTTGAGGGACAGAGAATACACTTCAAAATATAGCAGGGCCATTCCTTAGTGAGCCCCAGGGCTGGAGTATACAGCTTTGACAGGTCCTCCTGATTTTTAAGGTTTTATCGATATGAATGTGCTTAACTAAATATGCTTTACAATAAGAGTAATGTAAATTCCACCCCTGTCCTCCCTCCCCCAATAAATATGTGGTTAAATAATACCCAGAGGTAAAACTGACTGATTTTAGACAGGAGATGAGTACAGTTCCAGTGACTAGAAGCAGCACTGGTTCCAAAGGGACAGTCTTCCAAAAAAAGGACTTGGTCAGGACAGGATTTTGACCCACTCCTCTGCGATGAGGTAAAATGTCTCTCCTAAGCCTGAGTAGCCCAGTAGACCAATCTTGTAAAGAGTTTGGTAAGTTTTTATAGTGGTGCATCTGGACACTTCACCTCTGGACCAGATGATCAGGGACTCCATTTACTCTCCTAAGCCTGAGTAGCCCAGTAGACCAATAAAGTTTTTATACTGGTGCATCTGGACACTTTCACCTCTGGACCAGATGATCAGGGACTCTATTTAGTGCTGTGTCAGCTTCAGCCAGCCTTATCCTCTTGGAAGCACATTGTGCAAAGGTGGTATTTTCTGTTTAGATTTTGTGGTACTATTTGACACTCATAGACTATAAAGTTCCTGGTGTAGTATGTGCTGTATAAACATACAGAAAGAAGGGATGTGGTGAATTTATTCATAACTATGAAGAAGCCCATGTAAGGAGCTCCTTGTTCTGAACAGATATGTAGAGTTTGTGCTCAAAAACTTCTGTGTTTATTCCAGTTGTTACAATTGGTCCAGCAAAAAATATTGTCTCTCTTTAACTTTGTTCTACTTATTTCTTCAGACCGTCTTGGCTATGAAAACTCTACTACTATTCACTGATTCATCAGGATTAGAAAATATTTGCAGCATGTAGCTAAAATGGCTCAAGTTTTTTTGACATTTATTTGTTCTTTATCTTTTAAGAAATTTGAAGAAACTACAGAAGATCGAAATAATCCCAAAATGATTGAAGGAAAAAACCAGAAAAGTCTAGAGAAGCCAAAGGAGTTTAAAGAAAGGTACACTTAAAAATTATTTCTTTCCCTTGCTTTCATCCAGAGTACTGTCTCAGCATTTACACAAAGACTGCCACAAACAACAAATTGTTGCTGAATGATGACTGGCAACCTTCTCTAACCCAGGTCATGTGATTTAATTACATAATTTTAAAAGTGTTCTATTTCTTGCAGTTAAGATGGTAGCAAATTTTGATTCTTGGAAGCAAAATGTATCTGTAAGCAAACTATTCAAAAGTGTTTTGTAGAAACCTTTGTTCCTCACAGCTATCGCTGGTAGTTCTATGAACAGTTTTACGAGTTTTGAATACAACTACAGTGACACTGCAGTCAGAGATAAAATACATTAACTCTACTAAAGGTGCGTTTGGGGAAAAAGAGTCAGGGTTCCACATATCGTTTGTCTTCAGCTGTGAACTACTTAAGAAATTTGACTCTTAATTTAGTTCTTAAAAACAAGCATGAGTGAAAGTTTCATAGACAGGATTAATGGCTTAGTAAATTAGTCAGTAGTCATTTACAACTGGGACTCACTTTAATTTGAGCTCAATTACAGTGACTGAAAATCATCATCAGCACTATCTTGCACTTAGCAGGAGTCTTTGTGAATGTTGAAACATCACCCTTAGAGCTGATGCTTTTAGACCAAAATCTTTTTTTTTAAATTGAAAATATGTCCAAAAGACTTTGTCCATGTGATTTTACATGATGAGGTACTTGAAAAAGTAGCTTTTTACAGCTTTAAATAGGGATTTAGTGGACTGTATCTATAGAAAATACTCTTAATCATCCTTAAGGCCCTTTTCACAGGGGTATTTTTGGTCTTTACTATCTTCTTACAGACCTATGAATTATTCAGATTATTATTTTTTTGTGGTTTAGGCCTTTACACCCATTCTCCCTTCTTAGGAAAGCTTTTTGTAATTGGCAAGACCTCAGAAACAAGGGGAAGCAAGAGATCCACTTAGTTTTAAGACTAGGTAAAAAAAAAAAGATGGAAAGCACTCCCTTTCAGTTTTCAAAGAAACCCGTGTGAGTGCAGTCTGCAGAAAGCAAACTGCCAGTTACAGACCTATTATAAAAGGCAGAGCTCTGCGCATGGAGGTGTGAGAAGCACTCAGCCAGGCTCCTCATGGAAAGGAACTCACAGGGTGCATTGCTAGACCTGCCTTGTACCTTGCTGGTTCTCCATGTTATGGAGCCTTCAGTTGCCTGTACCTTCACCTGAACTTGTGTCTTGATTGTATACAATTAGATCTTTTTGGTGCTCTTACTGAAGCAATAATACCATGGCTTGCATCATGGTTATAAGGTGTTGTAAACATTTTACATTTATGTGATACAGCATATTGTATCAGACCATAACCTGATAATTAATTAATATGTTTTATCTAGAGTAAATTTTAAAGCTTATTTATGTCAAAGACACCTATAACATAAAGGCTTGTAGAAAATGCCATAAAAATTGTTTTTAAAAATCTCTAATTGGCATTAGTGTGTTAAAAAAATCTTCACTAGAAAGCACAGAAGTTCTTAATTAACTAACTACTGATGTTAAAAATAGATGTATTATGAAACTATGGTTATAAACACTGTGAACAAACCACAAACAGAAAATGTGCTAAGATAATGAGTTGTAGGAATTAAAACCTTTGCAGACTCAAGGCAATGTACAAAAATACAACAGCAGAATATGGGTACCAAAGGCAGTAGTCTCTTGTGAGCTGTTCTGCAGTCACTATGAGGTTACTTCTGAGCAGAGAACTTTGTGAAGAAAAAGGAGATATCTTCATCTTCTGCCACAAAAGAAGAAGAAAAAAAAGAGTTATATTGTGAGTCTCCATGAACTGATGCAGACTAGTGTGAAGAGAGAACAGCAGCATGACAGGAAGGAACTGACCAGAGCCGTGAAAGCACTGAGCAGAACAACGTACAAATCAATACCCATGAAATACTTTAGAAGGCTACAAACAAGAAACCAACTTACAAGTTACTGAATAGATGCTGATATACATGTTCTCAGTTGGGCAGGAGGATGGAAGTGGTAACTGTTCTTTTAAAAGTCTTGGAACATTTTAGTTTGAATCACTTATTGCTGGCCAGCTAGTCATTGATTAGGCTGACTGTGAAACACAGATTCCTCTTCTCATAGCGGCTGTTTTCTCTGATTAATGGGCTTTCATACTTCACCAGTTACACAGACAAGCATCACAGTTAAGATTTCCAAATCAAGAGTTCTCTTCAATCACCCAATAGGACTCTTTTGAAGCCGTTATCTTGATTTCTCAATTGTAGATTATATTTATTACATAGAAAGGCTGTTGTAGAATCATAGGGTGTTGTGAGTTGAAAGGGACCCAACGAGGATCATCGAGTCCAACTCCTGTCTCTGCACAGGACAATCCCAAGATTCAGACCATGTGTCTGAGGGCCTTGGCCAAATGCTTCTGGAATCTTGTCAGGCTTGGTGCCATGAGCACCTCCCTGGGGAGCCTGTTCCAGTGCTCCACCACCCTCTGCCTCAAGAACCTTTTCCTCATGGCCAACCTCACCCTCCCCTGCCACATCTTCCTGCCATTTCCTCTGGTCCTATCACTGGTCACCAGAGAGAAGAGATCAGCGCCTGCCCCTCCTCTGCCCCTTGTGAGGAAGTTCTAGACCACGATGAGATCTCCTCTCAGTCTCCTCTTCTCCAGGCTGAACAAACCAAGCAACTTCAGCCTCTCCGAATGCAGCTTCCCCTCTAAACCCATCACCAATTTATTGGCCTCCTCTGGACACTCTCCAGGAGCTTTAGATCCTTTTTATCCTGTGGTGCCCAAACTGCCCCCAGTACTGGAGGTGAGGCCGCCCCAGTGCAGAGCAGAGCGGGACGATCCCCTCCCTCACCCAGCTCACAGCGCAGTGCTGGATGCACCCCAGGACATGGTTGATCATCTTGAACTGTGCACTGGCATGTGTCAAGTTCATTATCTCTGCTTTCGTTCCACTGCTCTGTAATTCTGGTGGTGGGTTTGGTTTTTTTTTGTTTTGTTTTTTGTTGTTCCCTCCCCTCCCCCCCATAGTTCTAGCAAGTGAGACATTTTTGCTGGAACTTCTTGTAACAGCTGTTCCATGGCGGATTATTGCAGTTCTGTCAGTGTCTTTGCGTTACAAGTGATTAGCTTTTACTGATCAAAGAAAAAAAAATGTAGTATAATTTTGGAAAAATACTTATAAAACTGTTTCTGGACTTCTAACTGTAAACATATGAAGAGTCAACCCAGTGCTGACCACAACCTCATAGGCAGTTATTAGTTACTAGTTATTAGAGCAGCTGGTTATTAAAAGTCCTGCTTCCAAAAGGACTTGCTGGCCTGCACCTGATGAGAATACTGAACATGGCTTCAGCAGAGAGTCCTGGCAAATACCACAGTAGCCAGTGTGATTCTTCAGATGTACAATCAAATACACTTGGTTCCTAGAGCAAAGATAAAAAGTCTTTGGGCTTCAATGTGTTACAAAAAAGAATCTTCTGCTAAGGAAATGGAATTTTATTTTTACTTAAGAATTATTATTTTTTTTTTGGTACTTAAGTAAAAAAAAATATTATCTATTTTGCAGTATGGATCAAGATAAAGATTTTTTTATCTACTCAGATGTCTACTAACAATGAAGTAGAGAAAGAAGACAAATTATCTTTCTTGTTGTTGCTGCAATTTGGACTATTTTGAGCTTCAGTGTGCAGGCTGATTTTCAATGGTTATTAATTATGTCAGAGAAGATGCATGTGGGGTTTTTTTCAATAGTGTTTTTGGGGAGGGAAGGGAGCATGGGTATTGCATATGCATAAAGTTTAAATGCAGGCTCTTTTGGAAGGTTTTGTTACTTAAAAAAATTAATATCGTAATTGCTTCTGACTCTTGTTTATAACTCTGCCATCGATACATTCTTCTGAATAGATATGCATTGTAAAAGAATGCTGTATTTTGTGGACAGTGAGTTTTTAGAAATGTAGAGTTGTCTGCTAGGCTGTACAGAAGCACATGGAAACCGACTACAGGACCTTTTGGAAACATGATTTGGCATCCTAAGATCTGTAAAAAACCCTGGTTTATGGCAGTCTAACTCATGACCTCAGCAGCATCAGCCTCGTTCAATTAATTTTTGAATGATGATTGTGGTAAAGTAGCCAAATAATCCATCTTGAACAAAGTAAATCAGTTTTAGCCAGGGTTCTGTGCTGAGCTCTGGTTTTATTTCTCCTTGGTTTTGCACTCTCTGCAGCTGAATTAATGGATAAACCAGCTATATATACATCTTATTTTCTGTAGCACTCATTCTTGACACAGGGAATATCTATAATTATTGTAACTGAAAGAAATACAGATTTTTTTTAAAAAAACCCTTCTATTATTCCTGGGGTTTTTTGTTTTGTTTTGGTGGGGTTTTTTTAATTGATGTATTAGATGGTATATGGTTTATACAGTTTGTTAGGATTCAGTCCAGCACAGCACTAGGTGTATATGCAACTTTACAGATGAAAACAGTCCTTTTCATCAGAATTATTTGACTGAGGTGCATTCATGGTTTTGTGTGATCACAGCTGTGTGTGTATATTAGTTTAATGTGTTATTAGGTCCATATATCTTAACCAATGCTTCTAATTTGTTTTTTTTTTTTTAGAAGTGTTGCTAATTTTAATCCACACTACATTATAAAGTGCATCTTACATTTTGTCTTATTTTTATTTATGGAAAATTTCAAGAAGAACGAAAAGACTGACTCAGTTCTTCATTTGTTCTGAAGAGCATTGTTTAGTTAGCTATAAACCAGATGTTGTAGCTAGAAGCACAGAGACACTAAGCAGGAATTTAGAGAGAAAATAAAATAGAACTCATTGTTTTAAAAAATGGTAAATGTTCCTATGCCAAATAGCCACTTCACCCTTCATTGTGCTGCTAACCCTTTTTTTCCCCTGATGCTGTAAAAGGCCATTTACCCTACACAGATAATTACCCCACAAATGAAAACACTTGCTGCAGTTTTCTCTTTTGTGTATGTATAGTATGAGTATTCCAGACAATCTCAGAGAGAGAAAAAGTGTTTTTAAATGTGAAAATGTGTTTTCAGTACTACAATAATGAAGTACTTTGATTAAAGGTAAAACCCTAAACTACTAATACTTTTCTTTGATTCTGACAGAGTTTAAGTCAGCAATGTTCTTATGATTGGCTTATTACCACTTCATGTCTTCTTTCAATGATATTCTCTGTCTGTTGTTATTTAAAGAAAACTTCAATTTTTATCAACTGCTGGAGCTGAAAGAGGTAGAACCTCCCTGGCAGCACGTGTCTCCCTTGAAAACTCCACTTATTTGAAGAAGTTTTATTTTATTATTTCCTTTCTTTTGTAATTTTAACTTTATTTTATTTTATTTTATTTTTTAAGGATATTTGAAGAGAGTGGCCATCCATCTTTGCTAAATGAGAAACATCAACTGTATAAACCATTACATGTCCCAAGTATTCCTCGGAAATTAGTCCAGTCTGTACAGAGTATTAGATTCTCAATGCAACGAGCAGAAACAGGTGCAGTGTGTTTAATGATCTTTCTGTGAGGATTTTGGATTATTTTTGTGTAAATGAATGGAAACCATGATAACAAATCCAGTGAACTGCTCCTGCTGTGATAGCTGAAGCCAGGCTTTCAATGGAAGTTGGGTACTTACCTGTCTTTATGTTCTGAAAAGCTTCTGTGTCCAATTCCTCTCTTATTTATGCAATGAGTAAAGTAACATGACAGCTATATGTGAGGCATAGTGTCAGACAAATCTGAAACATACCTTTAGCACTGTTTGCATAAATACAGTAAATAATAACTGAGTATTATTTGCAGTAAATTGATTGATACTTTCATATTTTGTGATAATTTTCTTTTAGCTCTCTATTAACGGGAAAATTTATAAGCTTTGTTTTCAAGTTCAGTTTAACAATGCCATGCTTTGGATGCTTAATTCTGCTGACAATATTAAGTAATATTTGTTAATTTAGGGGGAGAAGAAAAAGAAAAACCTATGGAAATTTCAGGGGCCACTAGCAGTTCCTCCAGCCTTGCAGAAGATTCATCCCAGGTATGCAGCTCTCCCACTGGTAAAAACCTGACATTATATAATGTGTTTTATGTGGTTGTTTAAATTTAAAACACTTCAAATATACCTAGTGCTATTATATTTTACATAGAACCCGTTAACACTGTAACCAGGATGCTAATCTTGGTAATCTGCTATTTCTTGATAATCATAATAAAAATCTTTCTTTGGTGCCATTTCTAATTCAACTGAAAATATGTATGTCTGTACAAAGTGCAACTGGTAGTCATAGCAAGCATTCTAATGCCAAACTTGAGATGGACTGTCTATCCAGTTAATTTTATGCAATAGTTTTAAAAATTTAGAATAACCTTTGTAGATTCACTTGGTTGTATGTAGCAAATTTTTGGAATTCTAAAGGAGGAACATAATCTTCTGTTACTGATTAATTGTCATCCATCTACTCCATAATGAAGGGTTTAATAAAGGATTAAATGTGCAGGATGCTATACAGGACTGCCTGCAGTCAACACCCCACTTCTGAGGTTTAACCAGAAACAAAAATCTGGGCTGAGAGCAATGAAACCATGACCAGCATTGCTTTGTACAGTCGAGGAGTCCACAACAACATTTTCCATTTCTCACCCATAAACAAATAGTTCCTGTGGCCCTTTTTTTAAAAGGCAAAGTGTATTGCAACATATTGGGGGCCTACAAGAAAGCTGGGGAAGGACTTTTCATAAGGACAACTAATGACAAAACAAGGGGAAATGGGTTTAAGCTGAAAGAGGGAAGGTTTAGATTAGATATTAGGAAGAAGTTCTTCACTGTGAGGGTGGTCAGACACTGGAACAGGTTGCCCAAGGAAGCTGTGGCTGCTCCTCCCTGGAAGTGTTTAAGGCCAGGCTGGATGAGGCTTTGAGCAACCTGGTCTAGTGGAAGGTGTCCCTGCTGATGGCAGGGGGGTTGGAACTGGGTGAGCTTTAAGGTCCCTTCCAATCCAAACCATTCTATGATTCTATGATAATATCTTAAATATGCAAACACAATAAACCAATCCAGAAACAAGTCATAGGAACAACTTGCACAGTTATGAAAACCACTAATAAAATCTCATTAAGTGCAAGACCGTTCATAGGACCAATAGATTTTTAAAGTATAAAAGGAACACTTGGATAAGGTGAGGCCATAGGATATAAAATACATAGTTTGCAACTGTACTGTGCAGGAGCTTGGGGAAGTTTCTGTATCAAAACCTTTTTTTATAAGGGACATCTCACTGGATCTATTTAAAACCAAATTTTAATGAACAACAAAAATCATCAAGTAAAAAATTAAGAGAAGTAGTTCTGATTTTCTTAACAATTTCAAGGGAACTGAAGGATGGAAGTGAATAAATCACTAAATAGTTTAGAGTGGAGGCTGTGGTAGAAGAAGTTACCTTCATAAGATCAACGACATGAAGGGCAATGGCTAGACTGAGTAGAACAAGACCAGAAGAAATTTCAAGCAATTCTGATTTGTGACTGGCTGAGGGAGTTGGATATGATGAGGATGATGGAAAGGCTGTTGCCAGGGTAATCCAGAGATGAGGGTGAGGATCTGAGACCTAGAATTGTGCTCAGGGAATAATGGGAATCTTAAGGGAACTTTAAGAAAGGGCGATGGCAACAAGAAAAACAAGATGGAGTCTGAGGAAAAATAAAAAGATTGGAAGAAAGAAGACTGCTGTGCTTCGGAAAAGGTGTACTGTAAACTACAGGAGTTGAATGGCAGACAGATTCTGCATGACCAGCCCTTTTATCCCCCACTCTGAGTTGAATTCACTTGGATACATTTGCAAATTAAAACCAGACCAGAACTAGCATTTCCCTGTGAAATAATGTGTTATCTGATGCTGAGGCACAGATTCCTTGTGCCACTCTGCCCTTAAGGCACAGATATCTGCTACATGTAAGAGTTAGGGCTTCTGATCTGATGAAAATCTGCGAGGTGGGAATGTTTCCATGTTTTTTGCAGTTTTTCAGTCTACACGAGAGACAGACTCACTCATGTGCATACTCACTTTGGCCTTCAGAGGTGGAGACAGGCCTGGCTCCAGCCCCTTCTGTGTTGTCAAGCAGGAACAACCTGTCTGCAGCAGTAGAAAACCTGGATAAATTTTGTAAATTATGTAATGTTACTCATGTGACAGAAAAGTTAATTGTTTACCTTGTGCTATGAATGAGACTTTATAAAAAATGATAGAAGTACTTTTGGGTATTGTGCTGTTAAAATATAGGTAAAGCAACGATAAGCAAAAAAGTTTTTATGTTGCCAGACCCCTAAAAAGTGGTTAAAAGAAGGATTTCCATGGTCTAAGGAGAAATCGAGTGATATTGTTGAAGTGACAATTTCATATGGTGCCTCATTTGAATGTTTTGCTGTTTCAGATGGTTATTGACACTCCAGGGACTAGTAACCCACAAATAGCCCAAGTTCCATCAGTAGCAAGCTTACAAAACCAAATGCAATTCAGGTAACTTTTCCTTAATAAAGTAGCTTTCATTCTTGGAATGGAAATAATCCATATTTAAACAAACAGTAATTTTTGTCTTTTAGACTGGCAGTTCCTCCAAAGCAGATGACTTCCAATCAACAGTTTGAGAGTGAAAATGCAGTAATAGGTAAAGTACCATGGTCATTTTTTTGATAGGTTGTGCTTTTACTGTATGCTGGATCACATAATTGTAAAAGAGAGAATTCTAGGGGCCAAATTTTCATTTTGGTATTAAGTGAGCCACCTTTTGTATTCCTTTTCCACCTGGATTATTAATTCAAACTTTAAGCATAGTGGACAGGCAGCATCCTAATTTAAACAGAGACTGAACTGCTCAGTAATATGCGATTCATTCTGCATTGACCATTGCTAATGAAAGGAACCTTCCAGCATCTTGTAAATCCATGCTCTAGTCTCAAATTACTTGGGTAAAATGAAATCCAGGCTGAACATCTGCCCAGGAGGCATGAGAAAATGCAAAAAAAAAAAGAGATATAATAAACTCCGTAGTTTAGGAATCTTGAAGCATCAGATTAAGATTATTAAAGATGAAAATTAACTGGAGAAATACATACAGCATGCTTACAGACACAAAACAGGGTAGTTACAAATACACCTATAGTTTTTAAAATCACAAGGCACTGAGCTTCAGTTTAAATATTTTTTTAAATATTTAAAAATTTTAAAATAAACATTCACAGTGTACAAGCGAGATACTCAAAATATCCTTAACATGGTCTTTTTTTTTTTCCTTTTCCTGAAGTTTAGTTCTACTGTAGCAAACTACATTCTACATTATTCAACAACAAAAAAAAGTGGGATTTATTGAATTTGACTTCTGTGAGACTGTCCTGCAGTAACCATAAGAGTTTGAACCATCAACAAATTAGACTTTGTTACAGATTCTGTATTGTGAAGCTACAGACTGTGCACCGTTCTGGGTACATTGTGGATTACAAAAACCTGCAAGAGGCTTGAAAGCTCTTTTTTAAAATATTTATATTTTTTCTAATTATACTGCCAATTTAGATGCATGTCAAAAATGATAGTCTGGTTTTTTTTTATAAATAAGATCCTAATTATGTGTCCTGTAACACAGGATCGTAACCCACAGTACCTGAAACTTTGCATGGTCTGAAGCAGAAAGTCTGCTAACATTCTTCTCATTTCTCATCCTGGCCATTTCTTTAAGATACACTTCATCAGTGTCATATGGATGTGCTTTTATATCATTCCCACCTGGTTTCTATTGACTGGTATTAGCACTCTCAGAGGCCAGTAGCTGGATTAGACAAACACAGCGCTCTCAGAGAACAATAGCTGGGTTTGAAGAACATACCAAACCATACGAAGCAGCCTAAGAATTGCTGTAACGATAGCGAGTAAGTGGCAGAATGAGAGGTAACTATTATGGACATAGCCACAAAGTGGGTTATTGTGAAAACTACAGTCAGAACACTTCCTTACCAATAGAAATGCCAAGTTAGTAAAACCTTTCTCAAGGATTCTTTCCCACAATGAATTTTTATTTATCCATTTAAAATGCTGTTATAATACAAGCAGTGCTGTCTTTTTGTATAGCAAACCAAGAGGACAAAAGCAGTGATAAAGAAGCAGAAGATGAGCCAAAGGAATCTTCATATACCCCTCAAGTAAGCAAAGCATTTCTTATGCCCTAAATTATTATTTTATTTAGAATAGTCAAAGTATCTTGACATATTTGAATCTATTGGCAAGGGATAAGACTCAGAAATTGGCAAAGTGACTCATTATAAGGCACCCAACAGAGGAGAAGCCAGTCAATGCCTTCTGATTACTAATGCAGTGATCATTGCTCTTGATCATGTCAGTGTTCTCTGGGGTTTCATGGTACCTTAACAATAGGCTTTTTAGGATGACTGTCCTACGCACATCATAGTTCTTGTATAAATTGGTGCATATAATTTTCATCAGTGTGAAAAATAAACTTGTTTGCATTTGAAACTATAGTAAATAGTCTCTGCACTGGCTGCAGAATCTATACAGCTCCATTGGCACTGCTTCTACTGCCTGTGCCTGAATGTGAGATCAAGCTCACTGTGCCATAATATTCAAGGCAGTTGTGTGCACAGCTTGCATGTGTAGGTGATATCAACATGTGGTTTAACACCTGTCGGCAGCCAAGCATCACACAGCCACTTGCTTACTCCCCCTGCAGTGGGATGGGGAAGAGAATCACAAAGTAAAAGGGTAAAAGTGCAAAAACTTACGGGTTGAGATAAAGGCAGTTTAATAGTATAACAAAAACTGTGCAGGCGAGCAAAACAAGATAAGGACTTCATTCACTACATCCCATCTACAGGCAGTTGTTTAGCTGCTTCCAGGAACGTTGGACTTCATCACACATAACGGTTTCTTGGAAAGACAGATGACATAACTCCAAACAATTCCCCTTCCTCTTTCTTCCCCACAGCTTTTATTGCTGAGCACAACATCATGTGATGTGGAATACCCCTTTGATCAGTTGGGGTCTGCTGTCCAACTTCTTGTGCACCCCCAGCCTACTCACTGGCAGGGCAGCATGAGCAGCAGAAAAGGCCTTGACATTGTGTGAGCACTGTTCAGCCAGAACTGAAACATCCCTGTGTTATCAGAGCTGCTTCTGTCACAAATCCAAAATACAGCACCATGCAAGCTCTGAACACTCAGCCAAAACCAGTGCACAAGATCAAGTTTGGGATACTCCTCATCTTCTGGTTAGCTCACTACAGGCTGATGCCTGCAGGCAACTGGTAGAGGAGAATGTCTTTAAAGCAATATTGAGTCTGGTGGAAACTGCTCCACAGAATCTAAATGTACGTTCTCATTTAACATTTTCTGAGGAAGAGGAAGTATCTCAGTCAACTGAAATGTATTCTGGTGGTGATGTTCCTTTATTTCACTAGGGGGTATCAAGGGGATTCCAGTGTGACTGGAAGCATTATGCTATGACATACTTTAGAGTGAAATAGCTCTTTTATTCAAAATCAGTGTTTTCAGTCAGTTCACGAGTTTCTTTATTTTTTTGGATGAACAATTTCATATGTAGTTTAATTCACAAGAAGTTAATTTTAAATTAGATAAATTAAGGTTACCATTTTAAGTATGGTGAAAATGTCACTGTGAGCATATTATTAAAATCCTTTTATTTTTCATGAGAATAAAAATAAATAACTAACCCTAAAACATAATGAATATATTTATAGGTAAATGGACTAATGATATTATGGGAAATTTTATATGTTGTAAACTTTATTGTGTATTTATTTTTAATAGGACATACGCCAGTGTTTTAAGCCAAGTGAAGATAATCCTCACACAGCAGAAGAAAGTGCAGAACATTTTTTAAGAGCACCTGAAACACCTGAGTTTGTAGGAACACCTGACTCAAAGGGGAAGAAAACCCAGTTCTCTAAAACACCTCCATTTGACTTGTATGATTTCAACTTTTGTCTTGACTTTGAGCAAAGGTGTATTGATATTTATTGTATAAGCATTTCTTCTGGTTTTGAAAGATACTATAGAAAGATTTCTCTAGAAAGCTCTTTTGAAAATACTCAATTCTTTTTCTGAGTTATGCTAGGTAATTTATTAGATTTTCTTCTTACAGTATTGTTTCCACTTGAAGCTGTTTTGAAGGAGGGAGGCTCTCCTTAGAAACATATGAGACACAGGTTCTTTGTAGCTCCTTTGCTAAAATTGTCTTTTCCTATGCTAATATTTGTTATAACACTTTCTATCTTTAAACAGCTTTTTTGGTAAAAGGGTGGGGGATTGGTAAGAACAGCACTGCACTTTGATTTAAAGAGTTGTGTTACCTGTTCTGTTTTGCAAGAAGCAATTATTGATGGAAACTATGGGAATCTCAAAAAGTGACAAAACAGAAAAAGGAAAAATAGAACAAAAAAGCCATCTACACTACTTTTAAAAACTGTTAATGTAGTTTCTTCCTTTCTGTCTTACAGCATTAACAATTTAGGTTGTGAAGAAGGAACATCAAAATCTCCTGCTTTCTTTTCTCTCATGAACTTCTCCCAGAAGTCACCTGGCTTTAATTTATTTGATTCTTCTGTGTTTGGGGCAGAAAATTCATCTGATGAGGTAAAAATAAATACTTGAGAACATTAAATTTCCACAAAACAAAATACACTAAAAAACCAACACTGATGTTGAGTGAGGTTTTTCAGACTGATTATTTTTGTAGAAAATATTTTTTTACTACCTTGCTTAATTTTACATTTGATATCCTTTGCAAATGCTTATCTCCTTTCCTGGCGATCCCCCTGTGGTGACTTCTGATTAAGTGTGAATCTTTCCCATATGGGCAAGATTGGATCTTAAAGCGAATGCACAGGTGTGTAGATTCACAAAATGGCTGCTGGTTCAGTGTGGCAATGCAGAATTTTAGGAACCCTGGTAGAATTCACGATTCATATATTTATCCTGTGTGGTTTCATCTTGCTGAAGTGGGGAATCAGGTACTTAATGTTTTATTTTTTCCCCCTCTGTTCTTCACACAATACAGAACACTGTGTACAGGAAGAAATGACTATCTGTTAGCAATATTGAACAGCAAATATGGATTACCTATACTTAAATGGGAGAGATAGGTAGGCAACTAATTGGAACAGGGAATGGAATCCAGGTCTTCCTTTCCCTTTGCAGGTTCCTTAACTACGCTGCTCTAGAGTCAATTTTACTCTCCTCAGTTAATAGATAGATAATTGGGTATTCAGGCTGGATGTGTGTCAGTGCACAGTGGAGGGGTTAGGTATCACTCCCTGGCAATGTCGATTCAAACCCTGTTGTGCAAATAAGGGATTTGAACCCAGGTATTTCCTATTTCAATGGCTTTGCTGAGTCTTGAGGTTACTAAATAAAAGCTGAAGGAGGGAAGAGGGAAAACACCATTTTATTTTGTGTTTGGCAAGATACATGTTGTTGGTATGTTGTAGCATCAGCTGTGTTTAGGGGAGAATACACTGGTGAGCAGTTTGTGAATTGCTTAGGAATAAGGTAGGTATTAAGTCACCTGCTGCTGTCGGAACCAATGTTATTTTGTGCCTGCTCAGCAACAGAAACCAAAATTTTACCAGTAGCAGTCATGTGGGGTTCTCTGAAGTTGGATGAGACTTTCAAAGGACTTAATAAATCTAACCTAAGAACTCTTCTCAAGAATGATGAGTGGTTATTCTGCTACTTCCCAGCAATATCAGATCCTACTCAGTAGGCAGTAATTATGTTGTTGCTTAGAGATTTTCTAAAATGTCACAGAAATAAGTAATTTTGAATCTTTTCAGTTTAAAAAAACAGCAGTAAGCCACATGAGATTTTGGTCTGTTCTCAGTCTGATGTTTTTTTTCAGAAGAATGGAGAGAGTGTGTTTGCAGATGTAAGCAAATATAATGAAAACTATCTCATCAAACTTTAAGGACTGATATATACATTTAAATGCAGATTTTTTTGAAGGCTGCTAACATTCCCTGGGATAGTGTCTTTCTCACCAAAAGCAAATTATCTTGTTACATATCAGCATTAGAGCTTATATTTTGTCTTTCCTATTTGCTAAATAAAATGTCTCTTTACATTTCAGACAGAGGAAAATTATTCTGTGGGAAACTTGAACCCTCTGTCCCCACACAAAGATATTGGTGAGTCTGAAACTCAGATGTACTTGTGTGTACCAGCTGAATTCTGCTTGTGCTTATGTGACTGACAAGCTCGTGATCCTGCTCTAACAGGGCACCTTTGGTTGTCTAAAAGGATGTTCAGTTGTGATACTGTAGTTCAGTGGTTTATTGTGTTGGTTTGTGTTTTGACTATAGCTTAAATCTTTCCCTGCGTGTTTGGCTTCAAATGTATGAGATGTCATGAAAAAAGAGGTGTGAGAAAGAAGGAAATAGGGGTAGTGTTAGGTGGGTTTGAAGCGAACTGAGAGGAGCTGGAAGGAAGAAGAAAAATTTAAGTGTCAAAGCTTTTTTTCACTGATAAAAATAACAGTTACTTTAGTGTAAAAAGCCACAGCAGTATTTACTAAGTAAATACTACTTTTTAACTTAAGGCTACCAGCTTAGCTTTGGAAAGAGTACGTATGTTGTGTTTTTTCCTCCCTCAGCTAAAATGAAAATAAAGTTTCCATTTGGTTAAAGAAATCTCAATAGCAAACTGACTTGCATCAGTTTAAACTGTTGGAGGTACGCAATGTAAAAACAGTGAGAAAGAGGAGAATCAGGCTTAATAAACAGTATCTTCCACTCATACTAAGTGAGCCACAAACACTTTCTGCTCTGGCAGGGGGATTGGACTGGATGATCTTTTGAGGTCCCTTCCAATCCCTGACATTCTGTGATTCTGTGAAATCCCGGCTTTACTGAAGTGAAAAGCCAATTTTTTGTTATATCAATATGATGAAAACTTACTCTTGATCAAACACTTTTCTGAAGAGAACTGTGATCTGCTCATTGTTTTGAGGTTCTGCAAGTGCAAAGTTACTTTTTTTGAAGAGGATGCATATAAGGTTGTATGCATATAGAACTGGCGTAGAGAAAAGGGTGTGAATTTTGTGTCACTAAATATAAAACTCAGGTGTTTTCCTGTCAGTAGCTTTTTTTCTCCAAGTATTTCAGTGGTTGATCACATTGTTCTCTAGAGAAGAAAGAATCTGCAAAAATATATCAGTTTACAAAGACTTGTGTTGCTTAGTATTAAAAATATTTGACCCAGTATATAATGCATAAGTGTTCTGTTGTTCTAAATCATTCAAGTACTTCACACTTCATTCCATGTAGATTCTAATAATGCCTTCCTGGAAGTACCATTTCTAGTGGAGAAATAAACACACAACTGTAGGCTGATACACAGCAGGACGTTGGGAGTACATACAATATTATTAAAGAAAATATTATGCTGAATACAGTATTCTTTTAGTAAGATTTGATCTAATAATAAATATATATTCCATATAGGAAGCTTGTTTGGGAAATCAGAAAGCGAGGATGCATTTGCCTTTCCCTTCCCCTCGGAATCGACTTCTCATCCATTTGGAGATGGAAAAGATGACTTTAGTTTTCCATTTGCATTTGGACAGGATCAGAGATCATCACAGTCTCCTTCTGTGAAAGGTTTTCATTCTTCCTTACAAAATACAAAGCCATTTACATTCTTTTGAATACCTTTGACTTCCTTTGAAATTCTTTTCCTACTTAGCCTTGACAAATGTTTTCAGTTTCTTAAGTTAAAGTACAAAGCATTTCATCTTCTTTCATTTAACGTAAGAATACATTATTGCAATTGCTGCAGGAGTATGTGTATGTTCATCAACTGTATATGCTTTGAGATGCAGCTTTTTTCTTATTTATTTTCTAGCTAAATTGTTTTCATAGAATGTTATGATACAATCTTGCTAAATTGGCACTTACAAGCAGCAGAAATACAATTTTACAGTAGCGTGTTGAGTTAATTCAGTATCTCTTGAGAGCATTTAAACTTCTAGATGAGTACTTTCAGCCTCTGATATAAACTAAATAACTTGTATAGAAAGTGTTAGTAAGAGTAACTTTATTATGGCAATAAAAGCTGAATTTCAGTTAAAGAGCATGTTCTTAAATTAGCTGTTATACACAGAATATTTTAAAAAATTTTGAAATAAACATTTTTGTTAATTTTCTGTAGAGTTTTGTGGGTATTTCTTAATGTCTGATGTGAAATAATGTGGAAATTACAATACTTAACATTTCAACTTCTGTCTTCTAACTTGAAACACTGAAAGCAAGTTCCTTCCTCTTTATTTAGTGTCTTTCAAAAAAAAGATAGAAAAGCAGACAGTTCCCAAAGTCTAACTGAGTTCAGTACAAGCACATCCATCAGTTCTCCACAAATGGCTTTCCTTATGGAATGGCTGGCTGTGGAGACAATATCACAGTTACTCAGCAAGGAATGCTGACTGTTGTGAGCCACCACAGCACTGTGCCCTGTCTCTCCCTCAGAATCATCTTCTCTAGAACCAGCAGGTTCATATTTATGGCCTTTGAAGGAAATACCAGGTCACTTTTGAGTTTGGGTTTGTTTGGTTTTTTTTCCTGTTACATGTGAAACATAGGTTACCAATTTTTGAAACTCCTCATGAATTTGTAAGGGACATTGAGTTTCTCAGTCGCTTACTATGAAGTAAACAGCCTGGCCGACAGCAGGCAAGGAAAATGCTGAAATGAAAGCAAAGCAAATGAAGGGGAGACCACATCATTCGGCAGACTTCACTGAAGACGTTGCAAGTGCACAGACTAGTCAGAGGGTACATGGACTGAGTGGAACAAGTTGAAAAAAAGCATCCTACCAGTATAGTCTGCACTGTCTGCCAATAAAATATCAACAAAGTGCAAAGTGTAAAGTCCACTTCCCTCTGCTGACCTGCAAAGGCCTGAATGATCAAAAGCTCTGTTATCTGTGCCACTACTTCCTTTCTCCCAAACTCCTAAATGCCTTCGGATGATTTCTATGCAACCCAGCTCCTCCTTAAGTACTTGTGCCTAGAGGTTGGTTGAAGTTGGGTATTTTTTACTGGAGGGAGATTCAGAAAGTTTAAGGGAAGCACTACTGAGATCTAATAAGAAGTTAAACACATGGATTTAATGGACTTTATGCTCTCCAAAAGTGAATTTCCATGTTAATCTATTTTAAACAGTTTTTCTAATCTGCTGCATACCTCACAATCTGAAAAGCGTAAGCTAGAGGCAAGTTTCAGAGCCTGTGTTATTTGGGGAAGTGTTTTAGTGTACACTACTGGCAGATATTCTGAGATCTTTTAGAAAGCTGTAAAGAACAATTTTGTTTGCTCAGTTATTCCATAACTGGAGCTTGCTTTCCTGTCTCCTGATGAATTCTATCATCTCTGTCTCTGACATTACAGTCCGGTGGTCAAGGCTGCTGGCTGAAGTGGGAGAATCCATAGTTGTAGGTCTTGCTGGACCTACAGTATAGGTAAGGTAAGGTTTGCTTACACAAATTGGATAGGCTATTGGAAAGGTAACCACTCAGCATTTGAGATACTTTTCTGAGATCTAAGAGCATGAACTGCTTATAAACATGCACTGAGATCTTTTCATTAGTCTGTCAAATTCTGCTGAAAAATGAACTCTTATTATCATACCTATAAAATCAATTCCACTCACGTTGCTGGATTGCTGAGACTAGCGTGTGTCACATTGACCAATGTCATTTTGTTTTCTCCTTTATACACCCACCTGACTACATCCATCTCTGGTCTGGAAGTGGAGATGGAGATCCTCTTGTCAATGTAGTGGAGGCTGCTTGAGAGCAAAGTGCTATTTGCTCATTACCACTTGTTATGTGCAGTTATTGGCCGCATGGTGCAGGTACAGTAAATGGGCTGGGCACTAGTTCCTCATTCCTCGATGCAGAGTCAGTAAGTTTAATTTGTATCACTGTTGGAAGTGTGGAAGGCTAACTTAGCTGACTCTGGACTCCAGTAGACGAGGAACAGGTATTACAATCATGACTACAACTAACTGGAGACCAGTAACCCCCAGCAGCGGGACAGCAGTGGTAGCTGGGAGCTGTAAACTCTTAAAAGCTGTGCAGGTGTCTGTGAAGTGGTAATGTTGTGTGCTTGCACTGTGAATCCTTGGAGCTGGGGTCCCCTTTTTGTTTTGTCCTTGCATTGCACCTTGTAAAATAGAGTTCAGGTTCACAACTGAGCCTTAAGGTAGTAACAATAAAAATGCTCTCTTAAATAAGCAGAGCAGGGAATTGACTTTGAATCTTATACGAGTATCCCAACCAGAAGGCAAATATTTATTTAGGGCCCTGATAGCTTTACTGTTCCATTTAAGTTTTATAATGACTTTTTTTGACAGTATGAATACTATTTAACTTGAAAATTCCTTGTAAAAGCTAGCATACCACCCAGCATTAGGTCAGTGCTGGTTAAACACATTACATCACCAAAATAGTAGGAAATACCATGACGTTTGAATAAATCACTTTTTAAAATTTGTTGAGTACAATTTTTGAACAGTGAAGAATAAAACTTACGCTCTTTGCTGCTGCTAGGAGGAAGCCACTGATGCCTCAGTTTTCTTTCTCACAGAGAAATAATACCTATGTGGAGATGTCATTTTCCTGGTCAGAAATAACACAAAGAACATTTCCCCTTGTTGTGCAAAGTGGTGTTCCAGTAAAAAAAAATAATTTTTAAGGTGATATAACATTTAGACTGGAGCCCCATCTACTATTTTGCTGTTAATTTTACTGATGCATAAATGTAAAGCATGCATATAAACAGTCCAGGGTATTTAGTTAATAAATAGGGGACAGCTGGGCAAGTTTGATGCTAAAAAATTAGTTTAAGGAACTAGGAGGTAAAGAGTAATGGAATGACTCAGCAGTTGTGGAATATAGCATTTGTTTTAATGTAATCCTCTTTTATGGCTTCATGCACCACCTTTGGTAGAAAATTAGACATTCATCAAACTGTTTCCACTTAAAAATCAGGTTTCCATTTAAGAGCAATTTATTAATTTCCTGTAACTTCAGTCTAAGTCTATCAATACAAAGCAGATACGCAGCGTAACATTCTCTAGGACAAATTTCATTGTGGTGTTATATATAATGCTTAAGGTGATAAGAACACAAGAATTCCTTAATTTTATATCAGAAAAACTGTTCAGTGTTCAAGTATGAATGGGGCATGTGATAGTGTTAAAATCGGTTCTTTACCATATTAAATTTTCAATGGTAACTTTGTGTGAATACTTTAAGGATAAAAAACCCAAACCATGTATAGCATCACACTGTAGACTCACCTCATAGAACTGGTCACTCGTTTTATGTGTAATACAGCAAAAGCAACCTGAATTCTGGATTGGAAAAATTGCAGTGATACAAGCGGTACAGAACTGTGTTACAACCCGCAGTGGTGATTAGAGAATATTAAATGTGAGTAGTGACTCTATTTCTAGCTACCTCTTAAGATTAATAGTAGGGTGCAAAAAACCATCAACATGGAACAATTAATTAAAACGCTGGTTTCAGTTGCAGCTGTTTCCAGTCTGAGTTGCAGCCTTTGCACACAATTCCAGGAAGTTACTGTGCTGAACCCCGTTGAAATTCTGGACATGGTTACCTGCCCAGTTTGGGCCTTATACAAAGAAAAAAAAATCTATTTCATTTTTCATTTCAAGACTATGAACATAATTAAAACTTAATGTTGGAAGTAAAGGGGCATATATGTGGGTAAATGCAAACTTTTGGGGGTAGGGGTAGAAGAATCATTGATTGCATCATAGGAAAACAATCTTATACTATAGCATTAATACGCTTAAGCATTTCAGGGAAATAAGCTTTAAGTGCTACTTACTGTAACAGATTGGAATGTGTAGACTTACAGTATTAGATGGGAGTAATCTCCCCAGCACAAGGCTGATTGCAGGGGCAGCAAGAGTTCGCTAATCCTTTTCGGCCAATGGCATAAAACAAGGATTAGTTTTTCATTTACCGCAACTGAGTGGGTCATTAGGATCCAAAGACACTAATGAGCCTGAACAGGCAATTGGATTCTGGTTTCAAAGTTATGGGCTAGTTTAAAAGGAGATGATTGTGTCTTTTAATGGTTTAGAACATGACGTTTCAGTGACCTTTTTCCTGAAAAACATGAATGAAAGATATAACCACGGAGCACAAACCTGAAATGTTGACTTTTTCTCTTGGAGCTTGAGTTGTTGCCAGATTCATTGCCTTAGAGGCTGAATGGCTCATTTAGAAATATCTCTGTTGCCTTGCTTTTATGTTCTGCTCTTGATGTCTCCAGAGTTGACACAAGTCACATGCAATCAAGTCTATATTCCTGGTGGACAGGCATTGTCCTAATATTCTCTGACTCACACCCAGGTTGTTTGCAGCTCAGCAGTTCTGCTTCCAGACACATCACTTTGTGTTCTGATACTAACATCTTGCTGAGAAATTGCCTCTTGGCACATTGTTTCTTGAATCCTCTACCTTGCTTGATTTGATGTGAAGATGATGCTCTTTTTAGCACTTGTAACACGTTACCTTTGGAAAGGTAAATTTTTTCCCTCACCTTAATACATCCCAGGTTTTTTTTCTTTTCAGTAATCACTTGAATTCAGCAATAATAGGTAGATTGTATTTGGTTTCATTCCAATCAAAAGATGCTGCCAAAAGTATATAAAACAAAATATCAAAAGATGGACATGTCCATGTTAACAGAATGTTTAAACATATACACTGCAAATATTTTGACTGTTATGATTCCCCAGGAGAAGTAATGTCAAATGTTTTAATAACATGAACTTAATTTTCTGTGTTGTACCACAACCCACAAAGCAGCCACAAAATTATTTCACACAACACAGGACTTACTCACTCCATAATCCTTTTAGACTTGGGTTGGGGAAAATCAGGGAAAGCAGTATAGGGCTAAATACAAAAAGTTCTCGCTAGTGGGGGACCAGCGGTTATGACTGGTGGGAAGCTTGGTAGTTGACAGTCCTTACTGGAACTCAGTTTGGAGCTTGTGGTTCTTATCTGCTGCCTTCTCTTGGAGCAGGGCTGCCTTGAGCTAAGTGTGGTCTCCTGCTGCCTTTTTCTTGAGGCACGTGTTTGGCTAGTTTTACTATTTCCATAAAATGCATGATGCTGTGATCAGTGATGTCACTCGCTGCCACAGCTGCAAAGGGTTCATGTCCAGAAGGTATTGGTGTCAGAAGTGGTTAAAAATGTTTCTTAACAATTATCTAGAAAATCCTTTGTAAGCAATGTTTCCATTACGTTTTTGGGAGGTGCCAAGCCTTTGAAGCACTCTAGCTGTTACCCAAGCACGACTGGTGTGCTCCACAATTTCAAATCGTGCCACGTGGGTTGACAAATATCACTGGATACAATATGTACTTCAAGATGATTTTTTTGCCTTGAACACTTGACCAGTCATGTTTCTCACTGCTACACAAGTTGAAGGAGTTATCATATGCAGCTGCTTATTTCTTTTTCTCCCTTGCAGTTGGAAGAGGTTTTCAGAAATATCCCAGTTATTGCCAGTGTGATCTTAGAGGTGAGATGTTAAACTAAGGCCCTGAGCACCTGTGCTCATTGCAGACCCATTGCTGGCACTGCTGTTGTTTTGTTGTAAGAGTGATGCAGAACATGGCTTCCTAGATATTTTTTTTTCCTACCTTGAAGTAATACTTGGGACTCATCATCAGAGGCCAAACAGCAGTAGAGTTCTGGTATAAAGGAGTGTAAATCACAGATTATTTGGAAAACCAACACTGAACTTCAGAGGTGCTTTTAGACCCACGTTGGCCATCCATCCAGAGCACTTAAAAGAAGCCAATTCTTTGAAGTAGGTCATGACTTCATGTAAACTTCCACTTTACCTTGGGTTGTGCTCTTACCAGGTTTCAGAAAAATAGACGGGGGTTTTTTTGCTAGCACAGGAGAAACGTTCTGATGGCAAACCCAGTGCAGTAACTGTTGGATAGGTTTTTTTCTGTTTTAAGCTGACTTCCTAGACCTGAGAGCTATGAGAGTGGCTGTACACTGTGGGACTTGCGGGGGTTGATGTTGTTGCTGTATAAGCTTGTAATTCTTGTTTACCAATTACAAATCCATACAGTATAGTAGTGACTAAAAATTATAATCTGCTGAGTACCTGGTGCCACATGTGGTAAGAATGTAGTGTTGTTATCACTTGTAGACAGAGTTGTATCAGAATTACCAATTGTAGTGACAATTTTTTTAAGAATTGTTAAAAAAAGTGAATGATTTGATGGACAGAAGAGATTAATTGTCCAGATCACTCTTTTAAATAGTCCTGAGGTATTCTTGGTGGTTATTAGTAGGACACTTGGATTACTTGTCTTGTGTTGCATTGAAACTATAGATCTGCTTTAGGTGATTATATTGCCACATTATCACAGTCTTTGAGCATCTCACAATCCCCAGTAACACAATGAGGAACTGAGTTTGGGGTCAGATTGTTGAGGAACGTTGGATTGTTGTAGACCCAGAGGTCTACAAGCAGGATCACAAGGAAGACTATTAACTCAGATCTTCGGAAACTGTTGTTACTGCCTGAACTGCTGGACCATCTGAAGGTACGTGAAGGCCATTTGTCTCTGTGGCTGTTAATAGGAGTATTTCCAACATTCAACAACATTCCAACACATTCACATAAAAGAATTAAAAATATTAATGGTAGGAAGGTAGGAAAGAGATTTCTGTGCTATCCTCAAGGGACCATAAGAGGAAGAAATAAGAAGAATCAGAAATATTGCATCAGAATGATGAGATACAGATCAACTCCCTTTGTACATAAAACATCTGTGAGTTTGGCCTAAAGTCTCTGCATTGCCTGTGTCATTACGATAACCAGGGTTTGCTGGGCTACGGAAGATCTGCACATACTCTCTGCTCGTGTCCCTGTGCTGATTTTGGAGAAGGAGGAAGGCACAGATGTTCTAAATCAGAAGAATTCCTGTGTTGCCCAGAGTGCTTTAGTGTTACTGGGCGTCACTGTGACACACAGCAAAAGCAAAGGGCTGACACGTGTCTTTTCAGTACGTGAATTATCCGTT
This sequence comes from Antrostomus carolinensis, assembly GCF_000700745.2. NCBI lineage: Eukaryota > Metazoa > Chordata > Aves > Caprimulgiformes > Caprimulgidae > Antrostomus > Antrostomus carolinensis. Next base: position 88,353 of record NW_010289069.1, on the reverse strand, counting down.
GGCAGCGGTGGAAGGTTGGCAGCAGCGTATGCTGCGTTGCATGTTGGTCACAGCTAATTCACACGTTGCAGTGTCAATATTTTAACACAGAATGTTTTACATCACAAAAAGAAAAAAAGAAAAAAAAAAAGAAAGATGCTCCAGTGGGTACTGTATATATTTCAGTTCCCTTTGTTGAGTTTTATCTGAGCTGACACTACTGGAATAAAGTCGATTGTTAAGGCTGGGCAGAATGCTTTCATCATTTGCAAGTATTGGCATAAAGTAAAATAATGATTTGAATTTCTGTTTTCTGTCTTTTTGTGGCTTACATTGTCAGTTTTTGACAAGGGAGTGCTGCTGGCTTAGTGTTTTCTACCAGAGCTTCAGAAATAGTTAATTTATCTGTTGTTGTCATCGTATCAAGACTGACAGTTGATGGTCAGTGCTTATGTATTGTCTTTGTAAATTACAAAATGAAATTAGGAGCAGCAAATGCATCTCTCCGCTTTTATAAAGTTAATTCTATGGGATTATTTGTCATGTGCTTATATTCAGACTTGGTAAAATTCTTGGTGCTTGTTAAGTTGTGCAAAACAATTTCAGAGAATAGAGATTTTTTTTTCCCTGTAATAAAGCAGGGAAAACAAAAATACTATGCTGGACATGTCTGTTGAAAACTTGTAGTGTTTTGGAAATATTTAGGTCTCCGCAAGTTCCTGAGTAGAAGTTGTTATTTGAGCAAATGTTGTGCTGCTGTTAGCTGGTTTTGTCATGTGTTACAGGACAGCAACTCTAAGGCTATTGTAGTTTTATAACCTAATGATCTACGCAGGTAACATTCAACTATATGTTAAATTACCCCAGCTGAAGCACTAGTCCTTATAATTACAAAGTTCTGTCACTGAGGGTTGCAATATGAACACAGTTTAATTAATATGCCAGGATATTTAAAAAAACAAAACAGAGAGAACATCAAAATTTAAATATTGAAGTCTTGAAGAATTAACTCTTCACTCGTATGACTAAATGATAATTATCAAGACATATAGCTGCATTGTGCTGTAATTGCAATGTAGGTGTGTGGAGTTATACAGTATAACCACTGTGGCTATGGTATTGGCAAAAGAAAACAATAATCACCTCTAAATCATTTTGATAAATATGGCTGGAATTTCAGGAACGTTGTAATAAATAAACTAGTAAAACTGAGTTTTATGCAATCAGCTACTCCTAAATAAAAAATAGGTGAACTTTCTTATTCACTTTATGTGGGAACTGGAGAAACTTTGCATCAATACTCCTAGTTGGGAAAACAGCACTGCTGTTACACCTCGAAAGACTGATTTGGCAGCAATCCTTCCTATTCTCCCTTCATCAGTGATAGCGAGCGTGGGTCTGAATTACTTTGTAGTTAGAGCTGGGAGACCTGCATAGCAATTATCATTTATATTCCAGGAGTGCCCACAGGGTACAGCTTCATTTAGGGCCACACTGAGTTCAAGCCTTAAACATTTTACAATTTAAAAAGACTGGGCAGACAGTGATGGGCTGGATCATGAAATGGTGAATGCTTCCCACAAGTGCTGAGCATGTTTGGTTTCCAGTGAAACCAACAGGAGTTAAGATTCCTTAGCACCTCTCAGTACCAGTCAGTCTGCTCCATCAAGCCTGTAGGACTCATTGAAAAGAAAATACCAACTAAAATAATAAAGGATAAAAAATTCTTGCTTGTTTCATAGCATTTGCAGAGGAGAAAAGCCTTAAAATAAATAATAGGCATTTGGAAAATCTGCTAGCTGGAAATAAAACAGAATTCCTCTTGTTGACCAGGTTCTGAAGGATGTCTTGTGAAAGCATCATGCCCCAAATTCAAACTAGGCCATTTCCACTAGATCAATGTTACTGACAAGCCATGCTCTGAGCAGAGTTGTCATCAAGAACTTAAGCTGGGAGAAATTTATAAAATCTGAAAAACAGCAGCTTTCAAAGTGTTGAATGTCCTTTTGAGTGCACATCAGTCTAGAGAGATGATGGAAGAACAAATCTGATGAGGAAAAGAAGCAAACAGCACAAAGGAAAAAGTAACAGAAAAAAAGACAGACAGAATTAGTGCCAGAGATATAACACATTTAGAATCATAGAATCATAGAATGTTTTGGATTGGAAGGGACCTTAAAGATCATCCAGTTCCACCCCCCCTGCCATCAGCAGGGACACCTTCCACTAGACCAGGTTGCTCAAAGCCTCATCCAGCCTGGCCTTCAACACTTCCAGGGAGGGGGCATCCACAGCTTCTCTGGGCAACCTGTTCCAGTGTCTGACCACCCTCACAGTGAAGAACTTCTTCCTAATATCTAATCTAAACCTCCCCTCTTTCAGCTTAAAGCCATTTCCCCTTGTTTTGTCATTAGTTGTCCTTATGAAAAGTCCCTCCCCAGCTTTCTTGTAGCTCCTTCAGTTATTGGAAGGCCGCTATAAGATCTCCCCGGAGCCTTCTCTTCTCCAGGCTGAACAGCCCCAACTCTTTCAGCCTGTCTTCATAGGAGAGGTGCTCCAGCCCTCGGATCATCCTGGTGGCCCTTCTCTGGACTTGTTCTAACTGCTCCATGTCTCTCCTGTGTTGGGGGCTCCAGAACTGGACGCAGTATTCCAGGTGGGGCTTTCTTAGGTTGTATGTAAGGCTATAAGTAAGATTAATCAATGCCTACATGCTCCAGTGCTTTCAGAGCACTGAGGTAGCTCAGTGGCACGGGTGTACACAGCCCAGCATTAACACGTTTCGTTAAATCACAGCGTTGCAGCAGTGTTCCGTGTGCGGGCCAGCGTCACTCAGCGTAAGGATACCGCCGTTAACACCAATATGTGGCCCGGGAAGCTGACCTTATTTTTCCCATACTAACTACCATCTCTGCTAGAGTTATTTTTATTGTCATTACTACAGTCAGCCTTATAGCTCCAGGCAGCTGTTGTGGGAGGTGAAAAGAAGGCCGTCCATATGGTGCTGCGTGTGGTATCAAAGGTGCCTTACGTTTGAGAAGGTTCTTACAAATGTCAATGGTGGGTCATTTCAGGCCTGGTTTTGTTTCAGCAAAGTCAATGGGGATTTTTGGCGTTTATTAGTCAGAGCAGAAACAAAACCTTAATCCCTGGCAATTCTGTTTGTATTGTATTCTACACAGAGTGTCACAGATGTGCACAGTATATTGTGAGAAACACAGGGTCATATGCTGCTGTCACCTGCTCTCCTGCAACAGTGGGACTAAAGCCAGGGTGGACCTGTGGACAGGCAGGCTTGGGCTACTGTTTCAGGCCACCAGTTTCATTTTTTCCATCCTATGTGAGAGAGAATAAATTTTGGGGAAGTAGATGTGATTCACTAAACTTACTTAGGTCACCTCCAGTCTCATGGCTGGTGAACTCTGAAGATGCTGAGAATATCACTCAGGCAGTTATGGTGTTAGTTACTGCACATGGCATAAGGCTTGGAGCAGAATGACAGACACTTACAAAGGAAGTGAAAGGGAGGGCATTGAGCAGAGACTGAAGCCAGGGAGGACAAGTGGGATAACTGAAAATAAGCAAGAAGCAGGACATCTGAAAAAGAACAGGATCAAGAAGCATGAAGGAAGAATACTGGGCAGGAAAATAGATCCCAAAATGAGTCCTGTTAATTCCAGCTGAGTCACTTTTCTTTGACCCAAATACTTTACCTCCTCAGTGTCTCGTCCCGGCTCCAATGAGTGCTGGGCGCTACTCTGGGGACATGTCCAACTACTGCTAGGCAGGGACTTCTGTTTTCTTACTGCTTTTATCGTTTATTGTTAGGACTTCAATGGCTGATTACATCGACTTAGATGAGCAGTGGTCTGGGGAGATGCTGGAGTAGAGACATAGCTAGTAAAACCATTGCTGAGATGGACAGTAGCAAAGAAAGTTGGAACTCCTGAGGCAGAAATGCCTAAATCTTGTGTGTTTCCACTTATGTAAGTCCCCTGTTGTACAGAGTGCCAGCCCTGGCACTTGATGCTGCTGCACTGGCCTGGTTTGACCACGGCATAAAGTATCTTTTTCATGTGGTGTTTGCTTACAACGTGCCTCATTGTTCTGCAGCGTTGACCTGAGCACACCAAAGCGGTTGCTCTTCATTTGTGAAGTGGCTGCTCTTAATCTAGGCACTGCTCCAGCCCGACAGGCTCTGCTAAAATTGATTAATGCATCTGAGCTGCTTGCACGCTGCTGGAACAGGATTCATGTCTGGCCAGCTTTTCAGGTATACTGTCAGGAATGCGATGACACTCGGAGGGAGCATCACAAATGGAGGATGCCTGCATCACTGGGGTGGCATTTTTGTGATGGATGGAGCCAATCCCCTGAACTCAGAGCTCACTTCCTTCTCTGTCTTTTTGTGACAGCTAGAGGTACCAGCTGATTTCAACACATGAGTTTGTTGCCATGAGGATTATCCAAAAGTGGCAATATTTATCGTATGATAAATTTGTTTCATATGGTGAATTTGTTTAATAAGAAGCCAGCTGTTAACTGAGTCTGGTTACGTTCCTCATACTTTCTTAGAGCCTTGGAAAGCAGAGCCAGGACAAAGCATGTGTTGCTTTTTAGCTTTGTTCCTCTTGCCAATACTTACAGCATGGTGTAAGTACCACTCGCACACTCTGTGGCTGGCAGACCTGGCTGTTCACACGTTCATGATCAGCAAGAACATCATCTCCATAAACTGCAAGCACAGGCGCATGTGCACCACCAAACAAACAGCAGCACGGTCCCTGTTCCGTATACACTTCAGTTGTCAACCTCTTACTTCCCAAAGAAAATGTGGCTCTAGGAAGGTGTGGTACTAGCACAGAGTCTAAATAAACTGCTGAATGAATGTAAAGCCACTGACACCTTTGCATATTAGCGCCATTAAATAAATTTCTGACTAGAACAACTATGAATGCAGTGTCACCTTTTCTAGGGCCAGTCCTGTTTTATTAAGGTCAATGGCTAAGCTCCAAATGTATTTGTTTCATTTGACAGCTGGATCTGTCACTGGGCCAGTCACTAGACCTTTGTTCTCAATGGGTGAAGTTAACATGTTAATAATGGCTTTGTTATTATTATTTTCATGTGCTACAAGGTCCGTAAGAAGACATAATTTTATTAGACTGAGCAAGTGGGGGAAAAGCTGTTAGTCGATTTGACTCAGCTTCAGTTGTGCTGGTGCATCTTTTGGTTGTTTAGACTGCAAATTGAAATGATTAATCTCTTACTGGGAGGGAGCTGAGTGTCTCTTGCACCAAGGTTTTAGCCTCTGAATGTACAGTTGTGATTCTGATAAAGGTGAATTATGATCTTAATAATACACAAGCATGTCTCATCCCAGGATTCCCAGTGAAAACAGACCCATGCACCACCATCCCCTTTCTGCTGCTGCATCCAGCCTGTCTTGTTGACTTTTCCTCTTTCCATCCCCTCTTCTCATACACTGGCAGCTTCTCCCACTCCTTCATAAAGGCTGAACTTGTAAGTTGCAAAATTGATTCCTGTGTCTAGCATCAGGGAGGGATTTTGTAAATGCCTCTGCATATTGCTTCTCAAGGTCTCACCTGAAAACATCTTCTCTCCCCATGGTTATATCTGCCATGCTGCAGTGCTGTCTCCAAGGGTTGTTCAAACTGACTCTAGGTGAAAAAGTCTGGGGATGTAGCATTGGAGGGGAGCACCCAGGGCACGGACTCTCCTGCTGCCACCTCAGCCTGTGATTAAAGCCATGCAGGAGATGGAAGGTTTTATGACAGGTTTTGACATTGTGAAATATTACCTCTCTTCTGTGTTGCAGGCAAGGAGTAGTTTTCCATGAGGAAAATGGCTTATGGATCTCTGGTGTCAGTGGAAACATTTTACAAACTAGATTTCTTTACAGTGTACAAAATATAAAAGCTGAAATGACAACCTGAAAGCTAAATTCTCTGACTCTAGCCAGATCTGGTAAATCTTTCAGTGTTGGTGGAAAACAAAATGTTCCAGCTGATGTTGACTCTTTTCATATCTCGCTGATCCGCTTTTCTTGCAAAGCATTGTGAGAAATATTTAGATTTCTTACCAGAATTGAGATTTGTTAGAAGTCTGTGTACCCTTAGGCCAGCGTGAAGCTTGTTCTGAGCTGTCTGCTTGGGTCCTGCTCTCGTTTGCTCTCCAGGACAGGAACAGTGTTCTCTGACCATGGCTGAAGATTTCCTACAGAGGTAGCAGAGGAACAGCTGTTCTTGGGTGGGGAAAAGCAGATCTCTGTCAGTGTAGGACATTTTAAATTCATTTATGCCAATAATTGCTTCTTATTGCCAGTGTTGGGTTGCTGTGCCTAGGATGTGTAACTGTCTTGTGACAGTACTGAAATAGACATTTTTCCTTACCTGAAACATCACAAAGATTGATAGGACATTTGTTGGGAATAAACACAGCAAATTTGTGCTGAGCTTTTAGCTCCGAGGACTTGTGGAAACCTAGTGAAAGCAATTCTAAGCTTTGGTTGAGAATTTTTTTTTTTTTTTATTTTTTTTTTTTATTCACCAGAGCCACAGTCTTTCTCTCCCAGGGAAAGACATGGACTTTCTAAAACAATTGGCAGGAAAAGCCAACACTGTTCAGCTGGATGTTTAACCAAAGATGTATATTCATAGTATCATAGAATCATTAGGTTGGAAAAGACCTTTGAGATCATCAAGTCCAACCATAACTATCCACTACTAAACAGTATCTCTGAGCACCTCATCTACCCATCTTTTAAATACCTCCAGGGATGGTGACTCAACCACCTCCCTAGGAAGGTAGCTGGAGCCCTCACCTTCCTGAGCACAACTGTTACCTCTCCTGTGCAACTGGAAGTGCTGTGGGTACCGCAGGCGTCATCGTGGGCACATCAGGCTTTCTGTCTAGCACCAGACTGGCCAAGAGGTCCCCTCTCTCCCTGACAAAGTTAGATAACTTCTTCTAGATAGAATACAGTAAAGACAACAATGTGCTCTTAGATTGTACCTCTATGTTTTTATTTACTGCTTTATTTGATCAGAGAAGGTATTCCACTAACGCTGGGGCTATATTTGACCGACTCACCTTTCTACACTGCAGTGGAAGGGCTGATCACCCAGCATTCAAACCTCCACTGTGGGAAGCAGAAAAAACCCAACAATTTCCAGGATTTCCACCAATTAAGATACAAGATTCATTGAGTATTTCCTCCTGTATCACAACAATCTTCCCTTCTGACAGAACAACTCTGAGACTGATCTTTTCTTAGACTGTGTACATCAACCCATTGACATTGTTTCCAAGATCACCTCGTACACGTGCAGAACAAACCAGATTTTGATCTACTTTCGTTAAGTTTTGCAAGTGTGCGCATGACATCATTTAAATAAGCTTATCCTACTCGGGAAGGAAAAACCATTTGTACCACAGTTTAGGTAAACCAAGCAATTATTTTGTTACTAAGTGTAATTAATGCCTAATGATTTGCTTTGATTAATAGGACAATGAGCATCTGCTCCTAGAAATAGGGATTAGTAACCCAAGCCGTCTCTAATATTAGAAGATAGGGGATTTTTTTGCACTAAAATCTATTTTTCCATGTTCATGTCAGAGAAGAAAAGAAAAACCCTGTGCTATATTCTAAAAGCAGAATAAAGGGAAGGTAGTATGTTTTTGAAAGAATATAGGGAAAACTTGATGATGACTTCATAAATTTATGTTTTTGAGTGAAATCTATGCATCTCCACCCTTTAAGAAAGAAATGACTTTGATCTGATTCTCAGACAGTTTTTACAGGTAAAGTTACAGCATAATCATTTAAGATTTTGCATCTTGTAGGCAGTAGAGGCATCTCCTGGAACAGCAAGTTGAACTAAATAAGAATCTACATTTGATATTTCTGTGTTGCTGATTACTGCTAAATATTCCGTCAGATTAGGAAACAATGGAATGGCATTTTTTAGAGATAACACCAGATCTCCTGGTTAGCTTCTCAATTTTTTTGCTGCATGGCTGAAGAGCTACAACATCCAATGAAGGTGCAAGGCGAATAATTCTTTATCGTCTTCTATTGATTCTAAAGATGGAGATGGAGTGCAGTTAGATGCAAACACTAATCCAATCATGTAACAGACATCCCCATATGGTTAATCACCAGCTTGGCCTTAAGCCAATCAATAATCACTTTGATGAAGAAAAATACATTTGGATTTTTTTGGTTGGAAGGTTGGTTGTCAGTCATTTGGGCTCTGAATGCTGCGTCCACCAAGTGATACTCAGGACTTCTCAGTCACTTCAGAACTTGCAATGGCTGGTAGATAACCAAGGAAATGGTTCTCATGACTGGGATTACTACAAAGCCATGGACAGAATTAACTCGAGCCACACATGTTGCTTCTAAAAGCCTTTAAAAGAGACTAAACACCTTGTAAATGAGTTGGGCTTTCATTGTAATATAAATAAAAAATATCCTTGAAAAAACAACATCAGAAAAAGCCATTGAACACGAAAGGTGTGTGATATAGGCTCACCTGGAGGCTTTTGTTCTCCAGTCTGTGGTTGAACATTACAAGAATGGAGAGTGAGTCCTTAGTAGGCACCTGGTAAAAGTGCTTGGTTTATTCTTTTCACAGATGCTTTCACAGAAAGGTTCATCTGCTGTGATACGTGCAGTGCTGGATACAGTGATGAGACACCACAAATACAAGAGTTTCATATGACTCTACTTCAGCCCCTCTCTGAGTTTGTCTGGTTGAGGGCTGATCCCTGTGTTTGGTCTCAGGCTGTCCCTATGTCCTCTGTACCAGTTCCTCTGTGTCCAGAAACTATCTTTCAAATTGTCTTCCATAGGAATTAATGCTGCAATTGCAGAGAGACTCCAGCAAGTCAAGACTGATGGTGAAGGATGATGACTGATGATTAAACATTCACTGTACGTTCAGTTTAATCAGGTGAATAATCCTCTAATACCAAATACTCAATATTCACAATGAACTGTCTTTGACCAGATGGGAGCTGAAAAAATCATTGCAATAAACTTAAAAAATAACATCAAATACCTGAACACACAAAGGAAGTAAGACATGCTGTTAGATGTCTTTTACCATGTATTAAATACATTGTATGCTGAAGATTATCTCCTCCCTTGGCTTTATTTCCTCTTGGCTTGTATCTTTACTCAGATGAATCGTCCTGTTTCATAAACCTGTATCAGTTACAAGCTTAAGATTTTCAATTACCTTCATACCTTTTCTTCTTTTTTCCTCCTATCTAATGTGGCTTTACCCTGCCTTTCAGATGTGCATTTCCTCCTGTTGCTTGTCATGGTGCTGAGATTCAGGTTTTTATTTCACCTTCTGGAATCAAAGCTCCCTTGTTGTCTTCTTCTGTCCTTATGGATGCCCAGAGACATGATGACTGAAGCAGGTCTGTCTGTAATATTTTAAAACTAACCAGTGAGTAACCAGATCCTCTTTGCTGTTGTGCAGATCCCAGCTTGAAGTGTTGCTCGTTATAATGTACACTGTGGACCCATCTAGGAACCTCTAGCAGGATGAGGAAGGATCTGTGCAAGCACAGTCCCTGCGCTAAGGAGTGTGGCCCCATCTGCTCACAATTAGCCTACTTCAAGTGAGTTGCATTACAATATCCAGTCAGCTCTGCACTGGATGGTGTGAAGATACTCAAGCTGACTCAGAAGTAGAGCGGCATTTCTGTGACTCTGCACTAGACCCTCTCCATCTATATTGCTTGCACAGTGCCCAGATGCAGAAGTGATTTATCTGTGAGCTGCATCATCTGCTAGGGGATAATGTCAAGGAAACAAAGAATGCTCAGAGTATGTGATGACACACGGACATTTACAGGTACTTTCCCCTAGAAGGTCTTTAAAATAGAGAATAGAAGTACTAGCAGGTACCAAGCACTCATGATGCCAGAATTTATTGGTGAAAGTTATTTGTAAGCCAGTATACCTGCTGTACACAAAGCAGGAGCCCAGTGAAAATAACCTGTCTAGAAGATGCCTAGTGGAAGGTGTCCCTGCTGATGGCAGGGGGATTGGAACTGGATGATCTTTAAGGTCCCTTCCAATCCTAACCATTCTATGATTCTATGCTCAAAATCCAGCTTCTGAGCAAAGTTTTTCCTAATATGTATCCTCTGACTGGAGCATGAGGACCATTTTGGTGTCTGTTCTCCAACAGGCCCCTGCATTCCTCATTGCACTGTGGTGCACTTTTTACCTTTGCTTGTAATTAAAGCTGCTTTTTAATTGGTCTTGACAGCAGTTTGAAGTGGGTTTTTTTGTTCATAAATGTCACCAGGAAGTATATTCATGGAGAGATGCCAAAGGTGTTAAAAGCTACAGAGTTCCACGTTACAACGGAGATATGTTATTGTGTATATTCCTGTGAAATCTTTGCAGTATAAAAGCAGAGACAAAACGGCTCCTGTGTTTCTCTCCTCCCTTGAATTCCATCTCTCACCACCCTATTCCCTTTGCAGATTGGTGAGCGGCAGTTGCTAAATGTATGCATGATACTGAAAACCACTACATAATACACTGCATTGAAAAAGAGTCCTGCCAGGCTTCTAGGTCAAGGGAAAGAATATCTCTTTCTTTCCTAGTTAGCTTATCTTCCCATTTGTATCCTTTCTCTTTATGAAAGAGCTGATGGGGAAGGTCTCCAGTTGAAGGAGCTATTCAGAAAAAGACCTGACATTTTTGAATCAAAATTCAAGCTGCCTCCAAACGTCGCGTCCCCAGTGCTGTTAAACAATAATCAAAGTATAATGAAATTCATATTTACTCCGAAAACAAAATGCATGCAGGTATTGGATTCAAGAAAACCCAGATAATTGCCTTAGAAAAGAAATCCATGACAAATGGGTGCGAAATGGGTGATTTAGGTAGAGTGTGAAAAAAAGTAATGCTTGAATCTGTGGGAGGAAGAGGCAAGAGCCAACAGAAGGCAGAAGCACAGATGTTTCCATTCTGATTCTGTAGTGGAATGCATAGATACATGGGGACAAAGGCTTGGAAAGGGACCCCCATTTCACCAAAGTCCACCCCCAGCATCACAAGCAGTTTGGTGACAGATGTCAGGCTCAGAGGGACCCACAGCACAGCACAGCACACGTGTCAGTCACCGTGTGCCGTCGTGACAGGTCCCTGTGTGCCTCTCCGACATCGCTAGCAAATTTAACTCACCTTCAGTGTGCTGAATTAACACCTCCAGTGTGTTTGACACCTTTATTGTGTGTCAGTGAGAACTTGGGTGACACTGGGGAGATTTTACCCCGTGCTATGGGTGAAAGCAAAAAATTGTATCCTTAAACCAACAGCACATGTCCATCTGATTTATGGCACAGATTCCTTTTTGACCCCAAGCCTGTCATCAATTTAACCCTGACTCTGTGATAAATCACCCGCCACTTGAGAGGTTTCTTGGGGATCAGCAGGCGAGTTAAGCACCAATTTAACTCACATGAAAATCCAATCACATGTGCATGTTTCAGAAGAGGCTGGAGAAGAGCAACCCAAACCCCCAAACGTGGCAAGAAGAGTGAAAAAAAAATCCTTTTGCTCTTTTGCAAATGGTCAGAATGAGCAGCAAAGAGCTAACAGAGCAGCGCTTCGGTATTTGGATGAGGGCTTTAAAACTGAAATGTTGAAGGATGTCCATGAGAAGTGTGTCCTGCCCATTGCAGGTGCACTCATGTCTATCTCAAGCTCCAGGGAGGTGTACCAGGCAGATCAAGAAGAGTGAGGACTTGGGTGCTCAGGATAAAAGTGTGTTTGTGGCTTTTGGACCTGCAGATGAAGTAGATTTTGTCTGACTTGATGGTTTCATCTCCTCCTTCAGCTGTCCCATATTCATGGCATGGACTCTGCCATGGAAATTGTCACAGATGTAGAGCATCTGAGTAAGGCCTCTTTCTGGGTGACTACTCTGTCACTGTTTCTTGAAGCTGCTCCTTGTAAGGTGATTCCTGAGCTGTGAACGAACCCTGTTACAGTGACCAGGTAGAAATTACTGGTGTGTTCTCAGGATTCTCAGGCAACTGTGTCGGGATGTGGCGTCACTTATCCCATCACTTGTGGGTGTGTAAGCACAGGGGGTATTGAAGGAGCATGAAGCCAAGCAGGTGAAGAAGGTCATTGTAGGTACTGGTTGTTGCCCTTCCATCTGTCAGCAGAGCCAGCCATGCTGCAGTTGTTAGGAGCTCTAATGCAATGACCTGGAACACCAATGAGGATTAGGAAAGAAGCATTTAGGTGAAGATCCACAGTTTGCAAAGGACAATAGATGTCCTACACAAGTTCATGCTGTTTGTCACAACCAGTGGCCTCATGTCTTACTGGTATAATACATCTAGGGCCACAAAATTGGTGAAGGGCTTAGAGGGGAAGAAGCTGTGTGAGGAGAGGCTGAAGTCGCTTGGTTTGCTCAGCCTGGAGAAGAGGAGACTGAGAAGAGATCTAATCTCGGTCTAGAGCTTCCTCCCAAGGGGAAGAGGAGGGGCAGCTCCTGATCTCTTCTCTCTGGTGACCAATGATAGGACCAGAGGAAATGGGAGGAAGATGTACCAGGGGAGGTTGAGCTTGGCCATGAGGAAAAGGTTCTTGAGGCAGAGGGTGGTGGAGCACTGGAACAGGCTCCCCAGGGAGATGCTCATTGCACCAAGACTGACAAGATTCCAGAAGCATTTGGCCAAGGCCCTCAGACACATGGTCTGAATGTTGGGATTGTCCTGAGCAGGGACAGGAGCTGGACTCGATGATCCTTGTGGGTCCCTTCCAACTCACAACATTCTATGATTCTATGATTTCCCAAAAAGAGGAATTCAGGAATGATGACAGCAACCAAGGATAATGGAGCTGTGAGATGCTTCCTGGCCCACCACCTAACAGTGTCCCAAAGACTTTTGAGCATTGCAGCAGGGTGAGCAGGGTTACTCCAAGGGGAATCATTGCCATGTATATGTGATCTCCAGACTGTTGCTGAGAGTGCTGAGTGCCAGATCAATGGCAGCTTGTGTGTGACCGGAGTGGATTCTGCAGACTGCTGCTCAAAAGCGATGATCTACCAGATATCTACTGTTAAAATCCTTGTGTAAGAGCTTTGCTAACTAGCCCAATCCACAGGCTGTATTCTGCTCTCAGGGACATGCACGCACAGCTCCCATCAACACCCATTCACGATGAACGCATCTGCCTGTTGCCTGACACCAGGACATCCCAAGGTGGTAGAGCACTGCAGGAAGGTTCATGTTCTTCAGAGGGTGGATAAGAAAAGTTATTGAGCTAAAGAAAACATCAAAAACATCAGCATCGTTAGAACTACCCACTGTGCTTCACAACAGAGCTGACTCCATCACTTCTTGTCCCTGCCCTGCCTCCCAGCTACAGGTTTAAAAAAAACCTCAGCTGTACCTTCAAAGCTTCCAGGAACAAAACTTTCCTCTGCAGCCTTCATCGCATCTCTCAATCTCATATTCACAAGCACGGAATTCATTGTATAATCCACACCCACTCAGCAAAAAGATCATTCTTGACATCAGAGGAAAAGTTAATGTATGAAGAAATAAAAGAATGTGCAATTGAGATTTCCCCAGAGCAGAAAGGAGTGGAGAAATCTGCCACCGCGTATTA
>NW_010289069.1:54885-74659 GCF_000700745.2 Antrostomus carolinensis | reverse complement strand
AATGTATTCTGCTAGTTCTTATGTATTCCTTGTAGTTCCTAACAATTATATCTCATCTCTTTGTTAGGGACAGAAAATGTAGACTTAATAAGATGTCAACAGACAAGGAGTATAAAGTAATTGCCCATTACGCTGTAAATGTGTTATAATCATTTGCCAGAGGGGAAAAAAAAAAAGTCTAATTGAATGAAAACTCTTGATGGTTTCATTATGCTTCTATTAAGAGGCAGTCAGCCCTCCTGATCCAAATACAAGGCTTGATGCTTCTTCCATTTACATTTATACAAAATTCGAGACAACTGCAACGTTACCGATGGATTTGCAGTGATGCAGAGCTGGAGTAAGAGAGATCAGAGTGAGCCCTGAGCATTTCTGAGCCAGGATGAAATGAAAACATTTACTATGCATGTGGCTGAGGAAGAAAAATTCAATAGAAATGAAAGAGAAGCTGAATAAAATGCCAGAGCTCTTTCCAGCAATGGCAGGAATCAGACAGAGTCTGTGTGTGGGGAAAAGACAAAGGAAAGGGCTAAATTCTGCCTTTCAAATTGCACTGCTTAAAATCCAGGCTAATTCTTTGCTTATTAGTTATCAAATAAAACTTCCCATTCTCCGTCCTCCCTGCCACCCAGGCAGAACACAGCTGTTGAAATCCCTTTCTGTCTCTGCCAAGATCAGCCCAGCCTTTTTCAATCACTCACTAACTCCCCCTTTTCTCTACTGCATCTTGTTCAAGCTCCTTGTCCTTGCCTCTGTGCCCTGCATAATTCCAGCTTTTCTCCACTTGGCGTGCTACCCCCCGCGCATCCTCCGTGCCCTACGTACCAGCTTCAGCATCCTGTGCATCTACATCTCTGCAAATCTCTTGGCATTTTCCCCCCTTGCCGCTACTCGTGGCCTTCCTGAGGTGCTTCACAAAGTCATCCTTCTCACCTACTTTCAATACTTTTTGAAGAACCTTTTCTTCCATGACCTTAAATCAACACAACTCCTAGTAGCTTCATCCACTTACCACATGACAACAGGAATTGTCGCTCCTCCTCTGCATTAGCCTCACTAAATAAGTAGCTTCAGCACTGGTGTGTTTGCCCTTGCTTCCCCAGCCCATCCATCTCAGAGGCTGCTGTGAAGTGGTTTGGGAGCTCCATGGGATGGGAACTGTGAGTTGCTGTGGGGTCCCACCTGCACCATGAGAAATGGCACGTAGATTTGGGTCCCTTCAAAGTAAGAGCAGGAGGATGCCTCTGGCTCTAGCTGTGGCTCCTGCAGCAGGGTTAGGAAAGGGAGGGAAGTAGCCAGAGTCTGGGGTCAGCCTGGGACTGTTGCTGGTCCAACTGCCTGCAGCAGGAAGCCCTCAATGACTCATCAGCTCCACCTGCCCACAGACCTCCAAGGGACAGGGTCTGTGCCTGGTGAGCCCTGTCCACAAGAGGATTTGGGGATGTGGCTCATGAGGTCAGACAGGATGTGTGCTGTCTCAGCAAAATTTTTTTTGGCTTCTTTTGATTGATAAATGTCTTTTTCCACGGGGAGCAAGCACCAACTCATCATGCCTTTTAAAGGCTGACTTTTCTTAATTGCCATCCAGCAGCAGCTGTGTGTGATGATCAGCAGCTGTGTGATGCTTTCACTCCTCTCTACCAAACTGTTTTTTGTTGTTTTTTTTTTTTTAGCAGATTTATGTGCTACTGGTGTGAATTTGCATCATTACCAGCATCTTTTTGTGATAGTTTCACTGGACTAGCCCTTGGCCAGCAGCCAACACAGCCGTTCACCCACTGCACCCCCACCCCCAGGGGGCAGGGGGGAGGGTTGGGGGGCAAGGGTAAGGAGGCCTGTAGGTTGGGATAAGAACCGTTTAATAATAGAAATAAAACTTAAAATAATACTAATATTAAAATAGTAGTGATAATGGTAACAGTAACAAAATATGCAAATGAGTGATACCCAGTGCCACTGCTCACCACTCACTGACTAAGCCCAACCCATTCCCAGATAACGATCCTGGAGGAGTGAAAATCCCGAACTGAAACCGCAATCCCAGGAGAGCCAGAGCCCGAGCGAAAGCCCGAGAGAGCAAGAGAGGAAGAGCCCCTCACTGATATACTGGACATGACATGATATGATATGAAATATCCCATTGGCATATCCAAATGCAAATTTATCTTATTAATTTAAATATTCCTCACCCCCCTTAGATCTTGCGCTTGTAGACTGACAGAACACAAAGTCCTTCACTTCCAGTGACAAAAACGCAAATACTGGGATGTTCTTGGTGTCTCTCTCAGAACAAGTCCCAGCCTGAACAGCAAAATGCAGCACTATTCTAACTACCGAAAAAGAAACCCAGCTCTGTCCCAGCTAAAAACCAGGACCCTTTTCCAAAGCTCATGTTTGAGGCTCAGCACAATAAAAACCTGAGTTATTTATGTAAAAAAAGTACTGTGTGGGTAGACTCAGCAGTGAAGTCAGGGTTGAGGCATGTCCTATCTCCTCACTATCATTTTTTTAAGGAAAACACCTCATCTTTTCTGCCTCTTTTTGGCTGGGACAAAGATACCTGGTTTTCTTGTCTCCTTGGAGAGGGTTATCTCTGTATCTTGTCAGAGAGGCTCAATGACTCCTCTCTAGAAAGCCGCTTGCTCGTGCTCGCTGGTACAAAGGTGTCATGTACCTGTACTAGAGATTTACTTTCATTGACACCAATCTCCTGAGTTCACAATAAGCTGGTATTTTGAAATATTTGCTTTCATAATATTTACTGAGACACAACCCTCTCATCTCAGATCCTTGTTGAGAGTCATACGCCTGTGTGCGCTCCTCGACTTCACCAGTAAATGGCTTTGTTGTCCATCAGATTCAGACTCTGAAAGGAAAATTGCTGGTGGAACTGTGTCTGCAAGTGGAAATATTTCCCTTCAGACAGAGCCTGGTCCAAAGATACCTGGAATTAACAGCTTTTTTTTTCCCCCTAAGGTTTCCAAACACTATGTATTAAATCTAACTGTGATGAGCTAGTTTATAAATAAAGAAATCTTCTCTATTTTTAGACTGCTTTCCCCTGAGCAGATGAGTGGTATTGGTAATAAATGTACAGTTTCTTGTACATAGCAGTGGGATTATTCATATCTCTGCTGTTTTATATAAATACAGATATTGTCTCTTCAGAAAAACACAGTGGAAGAAATGAAGCTAAAATACTGAATTGTGTGTAGCCCAGTGTGCTAACAGACACTGAGCTGCTTTATTTTACACTATTTGGGGTAAAAATCAAATAGAATGAGATGATAAACAAAAACTGGTGTAAAAGATAAACAAGGATCACTAAACCCATGTTGTTTAAAATTTAATATCACTGTTTTTTTTTAACATTACAAAACCAAGTCAGTTCCAAAATAGCAGAATTATTTTGTCACTTTTGTTCTGTATTTAAAATTCAGTAGTTTTAGCATTTTCTTTTGGTGTGATAGAGTCAAGGAAAAGGATATAAAGGAGTACTAATTAGGAGTAATTTTGCAGAAATCTTTAGACAAAATTTTAATCTTGGACATGGAAAAATAGGATATTTTTTTTTTAGAAAAATCTGACTTTTAGTGAGAATTGAACCCTTATCTTTCCTGCTCTTGCAAATCCCCTTCAAATGCATAGTTATGCTCTGACCTCAAAAGCATCCTGTGTTTTAAATATGTTTCTCCTGTTGCCTTTGAATTGCAGTTGTTCTGATAGGAGAAAATCCTACTATATTTTGGAGAGATATCAAAGAATAGATTTAAGAGACTAATTTTAGGCACCCAGGCTTGAAGTTTTGACCAATGGGATTACATTGCTATCAACAACAGCAAAGCCCCAAATCTGGGAAAAATAACAAAGCAGAAAGATCTTCTCAAAGAAGGACAATCCAACTCCTGCAAAAGCTGCTGAGGATTTCTTTAAGGCAATAATTAATGACCGTTGCTGCTGGGGCTCCGACTGATGCAGGGGGAATATTGATATAATCCTATTAGTGTGTTGCTCTCATTAATGTACTTATGTCAATTAGCTGAGCATTTTAGCAGAAAGGTGAATTTATGATTTTTTTTTTTTTTTATCCAACATGGATTTCCAGTGCAAAAATCAATTTTGAACAACCACCAAAGATCAAGGTCCATTAATGAATTTTATCTGACACTAATGTTGTCTAATTACATTAAAATGTCATAACTAATTTAATGGCAGCAGAACTCCCTGCTCCATGAAAAAAACACAAGTTTGGTTACCTTTCTAAAGAATTTCATTTTTGAGCAGGAAAAAAGGTGAATGGAAAGTCCAATTCTGATAATTTTCTACATTTCTGTCATTTTTAAGTGTTTGGAAATAAAGTGTAAGAAAATCCAGGGCTCATCAGAACATTCACCAATATCTCACCAGCCAAACCAACAGAGCTTTTTGGGGACTATTTAAAAGAAATTAATTATCTTTGCTTCTTTCTTTCATGAAACACCAAGAAAGCCCTAGAAAATTGGTCAAAGCAGCCTGAGCTGCTCTTTGTGAACATATTTCTGTGCTTCTGCCTTGGGGCAGTTGTTGGGGTGCAAAGCTGAGGTCAGATGATGGTGTCCTGACTTAAACACTGGGGATCCATGTGTGTGTGTGTGTGTGTGTGTGTGTGGCTGGTGCTCACTCCATGGCTCATCCTCGTGGATGCTCCTGCTCCGTGTGACCCAGCACCCTGCTCTGCCCTGGCACCCGCAGTCAGGGCAGTGTGGGAGAAGGGGTGCAGCAGCAGGAGGTGAAACTGGGCTCTCACCAGTTCCCAGCTTGTCAGTCTGGTTGTAAGTGGGTGCAAAAGAAGAAGGACCGGAGACTACAGTGAAGAGACAATGAGGGTTTTCAACACTCCAAAATATTTGAGGCTTGAAAATTAGTTAAAATAAGACACCGAACCAACAACTCTTCCAGTGACTGGGGCAAAGATAACTGGGCAAAACTGGGGCAAAGAGAGATCTTAACCTAATTCCCATTGGGTTTTTTTCTTCAACAAATCAAAACAGCAGACTCTCACAGTTTCCAGAGCTGGAGCCTCAGTAAGAGATGATGAGAGATGCAGACAGTGACTAAGTCTGGATACAAAAGCATTTCTGATTGGTTTCCCACGAGATGAAATTCTGTTATAAAACCTGCTACTTATTTTCTATTGAAAGAGTAATTTGGGAAACTGTCTCTCTTTGTGCTCTAACTAGGCAGCAGGTGGTTCCAGGTAAGTTTTACTTGGTCTTATTGATTTCACTGAAGGGATTAAATTTTATTTCTCAGCAGAGCAGATTAAAATATAGGATATGTTTTATAGGCTTTGGAAATTGCAGAAACCTGCCCCAAAGAAGCTACGGCATCAGTCCATCACTGAGAGCACCTTTCCCTTGTGTTAGCTCAGAGACATCTACTTCCTCACCACGGTCTCCTGGTCTCCATTTGGGTCCAGAGAATAGTGTTGGCAGACCCCCATACAAACAGTGAGCAGACAGAGGAGAAACGGGTGACTCTGAGCTAAAGATGTGCAATGTGATTTTTTTTTTTTAAAGCCTGCCCCTGATATGTGCTTAATAAATAATTAATTGCTCTTATTTCCAAGCTCATATCCATTTTCACACAAATGCACTTTCAACTCCAGTGATAAAAAAAAAAGGGATGCTTTTTCGTTGATTCCTCTTCAGTGCAGCCCTGAAGCAATAAACCAAATTGACTGCTAAATTTAGACAAGAATACAGTCTGGCCGAGTCATCTCAGAGCCCATAAATTTATTAATAAGAGAGATCAAGACGAGTCAGGAAAGAATCCCTGAGATGCAGAACTGCTTCTCCTTTTAGTGGGTCAAGGATAGTTTGGGATATGAAACACATATTGTCTTCTCCAATTTACAAGTCTAAGTCTAGGTTTATTCTCTTAACTATGAAAAAAAAAGCTGCACTGAGGAAGAGCAACTGGCTGGACAGCCCTGAGCAGGACTTCCCCATGCTTGTTCCAGCCCTAGGACTCCATGCTTCTTCCTCCACCCTTGGGATTTCTCTTTTTCAGCAGTAGGTGGGTAACATGCTTTTATAAGTAATATTTCCTACGTGTTACCTAGAAAAGGAGTCCCTGGGAGTCTGTTTGAAGCCCTAGCTGGTGCCTGCATAGTTTTTGCAAAGCAGATGTGATAGCTGATGCTCAGTCATCTTCTTCACACAGTACTTAACCTTTGATCTCAGGCTTTGTATGGAGGTGGCTTGGTATTTCATAGTTTTTTCCAGATAAGAAAACAAATCCATACCAAGAAAAAATGATCTGTCTCCAGTGCTGCACAAACAAGCATCCAGCCAAGTAGAAGATCTATTGCATGGCAAGGTAGGAAAAGAAAGAGGTGGGATATGAATCAGGAACTGGTTCCCTGCACTGGAGGAAGGAACTGAATCTCATCTTCCCTGAGGAGGAGAGCAGGCATGCAGGTGTCACCCCAGAGTAGTTAATGGCATAGTCTGTCTTACTGCCCTTCCTCACCTCCCTGTACTTTGCAAGCATGGCACAGTGTGGCAAGAACTTCTCACCTGAAGAAGCCTGGAAGCTTCTCCAGGCACTAGACACTGATCTTGGCCTTGAGAAACATGTCTCTCATTTATCTCCTGGTCTTCCTGCCCCATACAATGCATTTCTCCTGCAAGGACAACACAACAGCCTGTAGGGTCATAGATTTTATGTGTAATACTTGGGAAAAGAGTCCCATACGGTATAGACCTTGTGTCCAGAAAATGGTCAGCATTGGATGAGGGACCAAGACATTTTCTTAGAGCTACCTTTGTCTGTCATCTTCTCCTCCTGTCCATGCTGTCTCCTTCTCTCCCACCACCTCCTTTCCTCTTCCCTTCCCTTTTCCCATTCATGCCCGGGGATCAGTGCCTGCAAAGGGCTCACTGGGCTCTGCAGTGGCAGATTCTGGCAACAGCTGCATCTGCAACAAGGAGGATATTAAAAACTGAAAAAGCCAAGAGGGAGCTTGGAAGTCAAGGATGTGGGGGAGGAAAGGTGTCAGATGAGAACAGAGGTGGTCTGTGCTTCCTTTTCTTGCTGGAGAGCCTGTTTTCCTGCAGTAATGCACTTCTGCAGGAGTTGGTGAAGGCAAATGTGAGTGGATTGCATGATGCTGCAGTTGATTTCTCTGGAGTTAGAGATTGCACTCAGGAAAATTGCAGCCTTTTAGTTACTTAGCAGGATGATCCCACTTTCATCTACTTTTCCATAGTGCTTGTGTGTCCATCACCCCTGCGAGTCAGGGAGAGAAAGACAAGAACTTGCTTCTGTGCTTAGAGCATGAGCCCAAGGCTGGGGGACTGCTGTGAACTTGACCCTGTCACTAACAGCGTATAATTTAATAATCAAGTTTCCAATTTCAATCAATGATTATGAAGATTACAACTCAGACTAACTAATGTATCTGCTTAAATTCATAGCCAGTCCCCCAAGTAGCAGCATGAATCCAACTCACCTTCTCCAGGTGGCTTCAAAGAGACCTGATTAAAGGGAGCAGAATTGGATCTGCAACATCACACAAAAGGGTTGGTATTTGCCTTACTTGCCAAAATTCACCGCAAAATATGTCAGCACGAATGTGGGTGACATACCACTGTGAAGAAATTAGGACATGCTGAACATCACACTAACAAAACCATGTTACACAACACATTGTACATGACAGCCCACCCTTTAGACCACTCATCCCTGTCCCATCACACTACAAAGGCTGAAGAGCAAAGTCTGGTCTCAAAGCAGTCAGAAGAGTATAAGTCAAAACTGCTTTGTTCAACATCAGTGGTGGCTTCCTTGTGTACAAAAAAGAATGAAACTGCTGCAGTTCAAGTCCAGACTTCTACCTTACCTGATAAGGTCTTTATCTCCTTTTTCTGGCTCCCAAGAAGCCATTAAGAGTGTGATTAGATTTGGACCTTGTTTGGGTTGGCAAGCCTCAGCTGAACAGGTTGATCATTTGTAGGTGCTCGGTGCTTCTTGACCAGCCCCTGTGGATTTTCTTATACCCCATATTTCAAGGTTTGGATGCCAACACGTCCCCATGCTGGTGTCTTCTCACTGCTTGCCCTCTCCTGGCCCTCCCTATTACTGCTTGTACTGCTCATCCAAATGCTTGGGTTTGCAAATTTTTCCTCTTCTTCTCCTCCAGTGTGAAGCTGGGTTTCTCCAGGAAGGATTTTGCCCTTGGTTAACAGTCAGGAGAAACAACACCATGGTTATGGGTGAAAGTCCCTCCACTCACATTTTTGTGCTACAAACTTGAAGCCTGAGATCACAGAATCATAGAATCGGTTTTGATTGGAAAAGACCTTTAAGATCATTGAGTCTAACAGTAAACCCAACACCGCCAACTCCAGGTCAGGTTGGATGAGGCTTTGAACAACCAGGTCTAGTGGAAGGTGTCCCTGCTGATGGCAGGGGGGTTGGAACTGGATGAGCTTTAAGGTCTCTTCCAACCTATACCATTCCATGAGCCTGTGAACTCCCCATCTAAACCATGTCTCTAAGCACCACATCTACACGTCTTTTAAATCTCTCCAGGGATGGGGACTCCACCACTTCCCTGGGCAGAGGACATCAATAAGATATCACTCATTATGCCACTTGCTCCAGTGACCGCATCTGCCCTCGGTGGACCTGTTTCACAGAAGCTGATAGAGAGTGATAAAATTCACAGCTCCTGGTGTCAGTAAAGCCTTTTGCACTGGTGGGGATGAAAGAGTTCCTGCTTAGAAACAGCTACTTAACAGTCTTTTATTTATTTATTTATTTATTTATTTATTACCCAAGTTCATCACTCTACAGAGCAGACAGACAGAAGCAATGACTGCCACCTATTTTCACCACCAGCACTTCTGACATCTACTTGGCTATTCTTCTTAAATGGCTGTCTAATTTTCAGCATAAAGACTGTCTAAGGTACATGCTTTCCTTTATTGCAGATTTATTACAAACCTGCAAGAAAAAAATCAGAGCTTTCATTGTTGTTTTAATTCCTTTGAACTTCTGAATTCAGCTTCCCCCAAACACATGTACATACAACGAAGAAGAAACAGTGTTATTTTAAAGAGCACCTCGAATAAAGGTTGACATATATTTTCTTGTCACTTCCTAATAAAAAAACCAATCAAATAATTCCTGCAATTGGGACATTCACTAGATAACACGTATTTTGAATCAGCTGTTGGAACAAAAACTAAAATTAAAATATAAATACATTTCCAGAGCAACTAATGGGTGTGAACTAGGGATGCAACTCCAATGCAGATCCATCCTCAGCACAACACAGAGCTTCACAAATGTGACTGACAATTGATCTGAAAAATAAGAGTAAAAATAAGCAGGGTATAAACACTGTTATTTAATTAACTTTTGCCACTACAAATCTAGGCCAGATGCAGCCCTGAATTTCCAGTCATTGAAGAAAGAGCCTCATACAAAGAAAAAGCTATTTTGCAAAATACACAAGTGAAAGAGTTTGGAAGATCACCAAACCTAAACAGTTAAAAACAATCTCAGTTCAATTAAGTTGAACTGAAACGAACAGGCTTTAGAAAGAACGGTAAAGGCAGAAATGTTTCACTGAGCATTAAGATGAACAAAGCGCTTGTATCTCCTGAAATGCCTTTTAAGAGCCATCTCATCCCGCTGCAGACACGAGACATCGCGCTGCTTACAACTCCCAACTTCTCCCCGCCAAGCGAAGCACAAGAATTAAATAGTTTTTCCCTCTCTGTTCAAGATTAAATAACGGCAAGAAAACCATCTGCGGCACGAGGGGAAGAAACGGTATTAGGAGAGTTAATTATAGATGCAGATTAAAAGGCAAGACTGAGTGGTGGAAGAAAAGGGAAGAGTAACCTCCGGCGCAGAGATACGGACATGCAGCAGTTGTCAGTCACCTAGCAACAAGTTTCCTATCCCCGCTGTGCTCTTTAATTCAGCAAATCTGCTCAGGATGTTGGGCTGTTCTCCTGACAAAACGCATTATGTAGTAGACTAAAGGATACAAAAATCCACTGTACACAACACTCTGCTCCCTATTGACCACTGATCCTTTCTCTCAACCCACAAAAGAGGCTTGCATAATGCTCTGAAAAGAGAAAAGTCTCAACAGAGAAAACATTTGCTTGTAATTGAGATTGACTACATAATGAAAATGATGTTCTTTTTTAAATTCAGCTTGTTGAGGCCATGCTTTTTGTCTCCTGGCTCTCAAAACCCATCCCTGCTGGGAAAAGGGGCAAACATTGTACAAACTCAAACCTGTGGGTTTTTTCCCTTCTTTTCACTGGAAGCACACACACGCACGCACGCACGCACATGCATTTTGTGGCTAAATGGCCAAGACTGGCTCCTAAAGACTTAAACAAGTTTGAAAAAAGAGAAGACAAATAAGAAAATTGTGGTGTGTTTCTGTGTCGGAGGGAAGCTGCCTTCCTTCTGAAAGGAAGCTGGGGTGCAGAGGGCACAATATATTTTATAACAGTTTTTGGCTAACTGAGAGGCACCACTGTCTGAGAAGAAGAGTCGTTTTATTATGGATTCCGTGCGATAAGTTATAAGCAAACCCAGGAGTGACCTACAGACACCCACATCCCTACCTCTGTGTTAAAGTCAGGACTGTGGTTTGAGATAACGCTCATCAAAAATATGAAGGAGGGTGAGTTTAAAAGACCTAAGTTTTGGCACAGTGAAATCTACTGCAGTCCATGGCAGAAGTCTGAGTGAGTGCTCCTCACAGAGCAGCGTCACTGCTGCCACCACTGGGATAGCTGAGGGTGCAGGACCAGGAGTCCTGGGTGTCTTCCTGAGACTAGTAAGTCTCTTCTTGAGTCCTGATGCTAATAGGAGAGAAGAAAGTAACAGGAGAGAAATTACATCCCCATCCAGCCCACAGCAAACTCAGCAGAAGAAAACAAGCCCTCGGAAGAGGGGTTTGAGCCAAATTGACACCCTTGACTCTTTGGGATGGAAAGAGTTTGTGTGTCCTGTTTGCAGAGCACCTAATGCAGTGGAGGACCAGCATCCTGGGAGCTCCACAACTGCAGATGATGGTAATAACACATGACAAGCTTTTCCACTGACATCAACCAGACGACTCTGCAACTCTAGATAAACAAGTGGTAACCCCAGAAATGATGTGGAGTCCCTTCTGGAATAAGAGTAATTAGCACATCTGTGCAGAGCACATAATTACATCTAAAACTGAGACTGCAGAGGGGAGGGAACTGATCCCAATGAGTCTCAGAGCAGAGCACAGGTAGGGAACATCATGAAAACCCAGCTTCCTTGGATAACAAAATAGGGTCCCAGCTGCACTGGTGGATACCCCATCACTTCACTGTCTAAAACACTGGTGGTGCAGGTGGAACAGCACTTTCCTCCCTGGACATCAGGACCACCTTCTTTTCATGTTCCAAAGTATTAAAAAACAAGTCATGTGCCTGTGCACAAGGAAATGCAGCAGTGAGATTTCTTCCCCCAAAGCTACACAAAAGACTGAGCAAACACCTTGATGCCCCAGCTAAGAGAAGGTGCCAGTATAATTAATCTGATGCTCACGGAATGGCATCACTTGGAGGGCTGTAACAGGCAGGATAAAGCTGATGGGTACAATACTTCATCCCATCAAAACAGACCCACTTGGATTTCACTCCAGCTCAGCTGTTTCCACCCTCTGCTCTCCTAGGGAGGGATGGGATGAAAGGCAAGGGCCAAATAATACCCAGTGGGTATTTCCAGCAGTGATAAAATGCATTCCCTGCTTGTACCTATAACCCTTGGATGTCCATTCCTGCCCAAATGCCCCCTTCCCTTCATGGGGCTGAGCACCACCAGGCACTTGCTGGGCGTGTTGCCACCACTGATGCCTGCAAAAAGGGGAGAGCTTTGGCCACAGCTTGCCTGATCCTTGACTTTGCTCTGCCCAACTGACCATCCGTTCCTGTGCCAACTTCATCCATAGAGCCCAGCTTGTTGTCCAGGGCTGCTCTGAGCCGTGGCAAAGTTGGGGACAAAAATTGCCAATGGATGTGTCCCAGTTGATAATCTACAGCCAGATCTTGGTTTTTGTGCTTGGCATGGCAGAGCCAGGGGTAATTGGTGTGGGCTTTCCTTAGGGATCATCTCACAGCATAAGGATCATAGTGGAATAATGCTTTGCTAATAAGAGATGGGTAATGCTGAATTTGTACTCCGGTTTATTGAAACATGTTTAATAATTTCTCTTCCACATCAATGCTTTTGCCAGTCTTTTGCGTTGTTTTGTGTATCAAATAACAAATTGGGTTCTTTGTTTCCTTTATTTTAATAGCCATGGCTCTGAGGATAAGGAGGGTTAATGTAAGCAGTATTCACTCCAAAGTGCATATAAAACAGCCTGATTAAAAAATAAAGAATTGGGAAGGGCTGCCATGAATGTGTTGTGCACCTACAACTGGGAAAAAGTAGAGTTTTAAAGGTTTCTCTCTTACAGAGAATTGTTCCTTTGAAAAAAAATAAATTAATTTTCAAAATTTTTCTTCTCACTTTTAAGCAAAACCAAAATTTATTTCTGACCAGAAAATAAAAGTTGTACAAAACCTGCGAATTTCAACCAATAAATATGAACTCAAGGGAGAGCTTCACGAAAGTGGGAATCATCAGAAGGTTATATGCAACAGTAGAAAAGTGGGTCATGTGAAGCCCCCCCAAAGGATGCAAAAAACTTGTAATAGTAGAAGTTTTAGAGAAATGCAATGGGAAAAAAAAGCAGAAGAAGTGAATAATTGTGGTGTTGGTAAAATACATCTTGCTATCTCCAGAAACAGCATAGTGGTGTTCGCTGTAGAATTTAAGACTCTCTGTCACTCAGCGTGTGCTGACAGATTTCATAAGAGTGATAAAGACAATCCCTTGTGAAGGAGTTGGATCAATCACAGGATATGCAAGAGTCCAGATTGCTGAAAAGACAAAAAAACCCGAAGTAACAAACATTTAGGCTAAGAAGAATCTCCTAGTAATATAAAATGAAGAGAACACGTTAAATTATTTACACCTATTTCCGGAGCTTTGTAAATATGGTCAAAAGGGATATTTGTTTTAAATCTACCTACAATAACAACCTGTGTAAATCCTGCCCCAGCTTAAATCTGTGCAGCTCCTCTCCTGCTGAGCCAGTGCACACCCGCTGCGGAAGGGACCTTGCCTTTGAAAAGCCAAATTTCTGCTAAGCAGGATATTTACTTTTCAGGTATCGTTTTTAGAAAAGTTTTATCTCAGAAAAGATAAAATTAAGGTGGACACCGAGGTCAACGCAGAATAGTTGGATCACGTCCCAACAAAAATAGGAATCGTGAGGGATTCTTCTGTTGATATTTTAAACTTTTGTCCGTGTAGGTTTTAATCAATTAAAATGCATTATCTACCCTCTTAACTTTCTCAGAGAGGATTATCTGACATTTACTATTCACCAGTTTTGCTGAAAAGGTTAATAGTTCACAGGCTGAAGTTAGAAGTAAACAGAATTGATCATTCCTAATGCTCTGGCTGAAATGGAGGGGCTTTGTGTTGACAGGCTAGGAGATGTAATGAGCCTCTAGTACATTCTTAAGGCTTGTTTCATTTGCTCTGTGAATGGGGAAAGTAAAATTATAGTCTATAGGTGTTTTCCATGGTTCTTTCATAAGCAGGCCTCCTGACACCAATTAAAGAGATTATGTCATCAACTGAAAAGAAAGCTATAACCTTGTATGTTAATGCTGTGATTACTTAAGACAGGGTCACTGGACCCAATAGAACAGTGAGTGACCTTGGTGAAATTAACTTCGGAGCTCAATTCCTAATTAACTGTTTTCAATGAAAGAATGTGTGATTTCAGGCTATTGGTCAAAATATTCACTTTTTTTTGTACAAGGATTTTGCCACCAGAAGTTAGTCTTCAGCAGCATAAAAAAACCCCCCAAACAAACAGGAATGAGATTAGGAAATGGAAAACAGCATGTCCAGAGCTTTATGAAAGCAGATATTGTGCCCTGGATATTTTGCCTGAAAAACCTTATTCTCTTGAGGCTTCTTCACCCACAGTGCCAAAAATTACAGTCCTCAGGAGGAAATGACACATTTGAACACACATCCAGGACAGATGAAACTGAAAAAAAAATTGCATCAAAAATACTAAAAAGTAGCTATGTGTAAAATATAAGCATATATTTTTATGTATTATAAATTTGCCATATTTTAATGGAATTGCAGCATATAAAAAAATCTGGACAAGGAAGCTGCATTTTGTAACACTGGAGAAAAGAAGATAGGGAAGCATTTTTAAGCAGTTCTCTCCATTCTCTCTCGGATAAGGGTAGTGATGCTCTAAAAGGAGGGTAGGTTGCCAGAATACCCTTTGACTTTGTGTGCTGTGTGTCACGGGCTGATCTCTGTCAGAGATGCTCACACTCAGTCCTAGTGCTGTGACACTGGTAGGGGCTGTGCAGCCCCCCTGAAGCTGTTGCTCAGCACTGAACCTATCCTGGATCTCTGGTCAGCTATGCTAAAGTCACACTCATACGTGCTTCACTTGACCGGCAAGAAATACACATCCTAAAACATTTTCAATACTAATAACCATCTGATTTGCCTGCAAAAGAAGTCAGTTTAACCTGTCACAGTCTTTTTCTACTTTCTTAAATAACTCTTTTTGGGTGTGATCCAAGTCATATTCAAATTGGGAGTGCCAGTCCTGAGGATGTTGCTAATCCGATACACCATCAAACAGCAAAATCCCCTTCAAAATTATAACAAAGTGAATGGCAACTTGCTTCTTGTGTTGGAAGACATCACTTCTGAGCTATCTGTATGAACAGGTTCTACTTCCATGGGGCTGAATTTACAGGATCAAATGTTACGCCTGTGCCAGCTGTGCATATGGCAGAGGTTTCCTCCTCTGAAGGCCACGAGCAACGCAAGCACAGTGGCTATCCAGGGTGTCATACTGTCCCCAACCCAAGACAAAGTGTGGGGCTCTGGATCTGCTTCTGCTACGGAATTGTGTGATGGAGCTGATTCCTCTCTCAGGCTGCTGTGACGGGATGAACATCAAAGTAGGTCAAGAAGGGGAAGCAGGAACCTCTCCCATCTGCCCTACAAGTAGAAGTGATTAGCCAAAATGCCCCAGAGAAAGCCCAGAGTACCTGGTGCTCAGAGACAGTGGAGGTATCTATGTGCCATGGGCAAAACCCCAAAGGGAGCCTGTAGCAAAGCCAAGGAATGAGCCAGCTTCCTGGAGCTCCATCTCTGTTCACAAACCACATCTGTGCCAACCATACAGCATCTCTGGTTGACCATCAGGCCAGCTGCTCCTCTCCTCACGTAGAACGAAAATCTGCCTGGGCTTGGACACAGACATTCACTGTTCAGGGGAACACTTGAAATATCAGAGCCCAAAAAAAGCCTTTTCCCACGGTCCCCAGGTTATAACGCAGCGTGCTTAAACGGGGATCCACATCCAGCTCTAGGGGACAGGCTGAGGGAAATTAAACTGGTGTGAGCTGG
The DNA here is from genome assembly GCF_000700745.2 of Antrostomus carolinensis. Classification (NCBI taxonomy): domain Eukaryota; kingdom Metazoa; phylum Chordata; class Aves; order Caprimulgiformes; family Caprimulgidae; genus Antrostomus; species Antrostomus carolinensis. Next base: position 59,095 of record NW_010289069.1, on the reverse strand, counting down.
GTAACATCGCTGATACCTGCCTGGAGACATGGCATGTTGATCGGAAGGCATTAATTAAACATGAGGATCTCAGAAACTTGTGGCCATGCAATACAGTGACACGAAACCTGCAATTCACTTTGAATCTGACCAAATGTGAGCAGCTGCTTTCTCCAAGGAAAGAACCCAGAAAACTAAATTTCATAGAACTTTCTGGCTTTATTTACTGCAGGTCAAAAAATACAGCTCTTAGACTGGACACGAATGTAATCAAACAAGGCCCAGGGCTGGATATCAGCAACCTCACAGTGAGTTCAGCTGCCCAGAGCACACTTCAGATAACCACCTTTCACACTCCAGCCCCTGGCTAATCAATGGCAAAGGAGCAGTTAGTAAATTTGGTGGAAGGTGCAATTAAAAGCAATAGGAACATTCTGCCTGCTGAAAGCAATGTATTCTTTACTGCTTGTTTGTGGAGGAAGGAAAAGAAAAGGGAAGGAAAAGATTTCTCCCTTCACTGTGGACCACCCATGAAACTTTTTTTGTCTCCTAATTCTGACACCAGAAAGAAAAGAGATGCTCGTTGCTTCCAGCAATGCCTCGAGCTCCCATGTGCATTTCTCCCCATACAGTACGGCGTTGGGAAGCTAATTACATTAATGTGTTGTCCGAGTAAAAACAGGTGTTGCAACACCTGCATTTTCTAAAGCTGAATTTCATTCAGAATCTGCATTTTTGGAAGGTTAGAGTATGTTGTTTATACAGAGGTGATATTTAAGGGACTGTGGCTACACAGAATCTCTAAATTAGAAAGGTTAATAACTTGTGCCATGAAACCCTGCAAATTACTGGCTACCAGAGCAAAGCCCTGGCCAGCGCCGAGCTCTCTGCAGGAATTCGGCATGGGAGTGATTTTCAGAGAGTGACAGAGGAGTCAGTTTGTGTGATTAAACTTTCAGCCCATGCTTTAGCCTTTGCCTGCACCCAATAACAGTGCTCAGCACTTTACAGGATGCAGCTCCTTAGATAAAGCCTCTGAGCCAGCAGAACCAAAGCCAGCAGGCTTTTTGCCACCATCTTAATTCAACAGCCAGGTCAGAGTGAATGAGGTTGTTTTTAATGAATAAATATTATGGTTGCAAAGAACATGACAGCAACAACACTGAGGTTGGAAAGCCTCCCAACACTGAAGATTTTCTAGGAACAGGTAGCAGCTTATGTGCTACAGGGGCTGAAGTGGAAGATCTCTTTACTCACATGAGTAAGGGCTACTAGCAGTAGGAAGGACTGCAAGATTAAGCTCTTCAGGAACGAAGTGCTATCAGGTCTGATGGTGAAGTGGTTCTGCAGTTGTTTATGCAGTTGAGGATATGTCAGTTGAGCCTGTGGCATAACACACTCAGCCATGCAAGCTTCATGTGCACATGGCCATGTCATAATACCAGCAACTTGCTAAGTGCACATAACCTGTCCCATCAGAGACAAGAGTTACCTCCTTGTAAAAAGCGTGTTTGAATCCTGAGAATATACACTGCTTTGTGCCAACACTCATTTGTATTCAATCATGTAAGGAGGGGGATGCATCTTGGATGAGATACCCTTACTTCAGCAAGAGCCCTCTCCACCACTTGTCTGTGTTTGCTAGCGTACTAAAGGGTCAGAGTAGCAGGAAGAAGTTTGAAAAGCTCTATTACATGTTGAAAGGTGATTCTTGCAGTGAAGACAGCAGAAGATGTCAAAACATCCACCTTCCAGAGACAAGTTCTGGTGCTGAGGAGGTCCAGAATAGAGACCTTAATGAGTCAAACCACTGAACAGAGCTGGGTGATAACTCTAAGAGAGCTCATTGAAGTACAAGTGGAAGTGAGGCTTTCCTCCTCACGCTACTGGTCCAGGGTTGAGAGCATTCATAAAGTATTTAAAATCAGTGTTGCTATGAATGCACTGTGAGCTTTGGTGAGGTCCAGCTATGAGTCCTTTTGAGTACTGTGCCCATATTTCATGCAGTGCTTCAAATTAATAATTAATACCTAATTCTATTAGATCTTTTTCTTCTTAATCTTATTCTTTAATATTATTATTATTACTAGCCTCATTACTCACACCCAGCCTGATGATACTCACATGGTCCATACATAAATTGCTGCAGGTTTTCTTTCTGACTCACTACAGTTTTCAGCCTGCTGCCAGTGACTGCAGAGAGAAGTGCTTCTCCCCCTCCAATCCCTCCTGGGTGCATTGAGTTGCCTGTCTGGAATGCAGTACTTCCATGGGATGCCTCTTGCCCTGGACACACAGGCTAGAAATTCATCACAAGAGAAATAATTTAATTACTAATATAAATCAGAATATTTAGTTCAAATGCTTTATAGTACAGGAAAGCAGTGTCAGGCTCTAAACTTCTTCCTCAGAAAGCAGATTTGCCTTGTAATTGTTTTGGAATAAAATATTCCAAGTGGAAATGAGAGATGAGCAGCAGAAACGACTGACTTCCATATCCTTCCTTCCATTGTGGGTTATTTTCAGAGATGACTGACATTGTCTTTCCCACTTGCTTCCTTTGAAGTCTACTTATTTTCTAGCAAACATGCAGTTCCTTCCTCCTTTATCGCTATTAGCAAGTGCACAGACCTGGAAAGCAGCTACTTCCTGTGCATATGAAGCTGGCAGGGTGTTTGCACAACTCTTTTTTGACCAGAGCAGCCTGCCCAAGGGATTCTGAGAAAAAGGACTGGCTGTGCACAGCCCCGGAGAGTCTGCTGGGGCAGAGCAGGCTCCAGCACGGGCCGTTCTTCCCAGATGCTCCAGCAGCAATTTCCACGTGTGCCAACAACAGTAAAACGTTGCTCTTATATATCAGTCTTCTCACAAGCAGATGGCAAAGCACTTACAAGGGCAGCACCACTGTCTCTTTTTCACAGGTAGAGATGATCAGTCCCCTGGTCATTTAGGAGGTCACCATACCACCAAGACTGGAAGAAAAGGTACTTGAGTTCCTCTCCTGGTTTTTCTAGGATAGAGCTAATTTTCTTCCTTAGTGGCTAGAATAGCGCTGTGTTTTGGTTTCACTGTGGGATTTGTTATAAGAATGTTGATAATATACTGATGGTTTCAGTTGTTGCTAAGAAAAACCAAGGACATTCTAACCTCCCATGTTTTGCTAGTATGCAGGTGCAGAGAAACTTCAGGGGAGTGTGGTAAATTAGCAAACCCAAATTTGCCTTTGAATATTCCAGTAGGATATTCCATATCATATAACATCATGTTCAGTATATAAATAAGGGTTGGCCAGATCTGGGGGACCTCTCAGGCTCTCTCTCTCTTCTGGGATTCTGTTTTTTTTTTGTTTTCGGGATTGCTTCTGCTATCTGGGACCAGGCTGGGCATTGGTCAGCAGGTGGTGAGCAATTACACTGTATAACACTCTAGGTGGCTTGTTCAGCCAACCTTCCCTCGGATCAGATGGGATGCTGTGTCTCCCCAAGCTGAGAGCCTGGTGTCCAGGTGCCTCAAAGCCATCAGCTCTCCTGAGCAGGGACAAGGGCTGAAGCAGCACCCATGGTGTCCCTGCCTGGGTCAGCGCTGGTGTCTGAGGAGGAGATGAAGACTGAGTCAGGCTGCAAATTGCAAGAGCTGGAGCAGTCAGGGTGAACTTCTCTTGACCTTTTCCTAAGCTGTCAGTGTTTGAGCACAAAACCTCAGGCTTTCCTGTACCACACGTTTTCATTCATTTTTACAGATCTTGCTGTGATTATTCCAGGTTTTTCTGTTTCCATCCCCTGGGGAATGGCAAGCCAGGCACAAACAAGATGTCTTCTGCCAGCAGTTTCCTGCTGCTCTTTGTCACCACGCTCCAGCACTGTACCATGAGGAGGACACTGTTCCTCTCTGCCTGGCTGTGCTCTTTTCATCAGCTGTGACTTTTTCTTTCCTGACAAAAGGAACTGGAGCCCTCTCGCGTTGAGTTTTGAAGCTTGCAACATTCTCTTCAGAAATCCCTCCAGGTTAAGCCACCCCAGCTTCACCAGGATGCTATTAATAGGAACCTGGCTGCTCTGCTTGTCTTTGCATTAGTAGCAATTTACATACAATGATGCTCTAAAAGATTACAGCTTCAAAAGCCAGAGACTTCATTATAAAAAGATAAAGAAAAATATCTTATGATATAAAACCAGCCTACTCTAACCAAGCGTGGCTTTTTTAATCACTGGAGTTTAATTAATCAGGTACA
>NW_010289069.1:36775-54853 GCF_000700745.2 Antrostomus carolinensis | reverse complement strand
GTGGTGAGGACTCTAGAATTTGCAATCTCACTTGAATTTCAAAGTCACCCAGAATAAATCAATCTCTGTTCACATCCACTACACAGAGCTGTGCAAAATGACTAATTTCCAGCGAGGGGAAACTCAGAGTGAGTTTCTCTAAACCTGAAATCTTTCAGTATGAAAGCAGAGCAGCATATACACTTTGGAAGAAGCAGCATCTTAAGTGCTGAGAATTCCAGGAAATATTTCAAATTGATGTAAATTTGGTGTTACTTTTCATTAATTATATTCATAAATTATGCTTTTCTGCCTCTTGCAGTGAGAACAGTTTGACAGTGAAAGCTGATGTTGAAACCCCTTTAAATACAAGCGCTAGTGTTTTATTTTGAGAAACTAAAATATTTATTATGCAACCACAATCATTTCACTTTTTCAAAGCTGGGGAAAACGTAGGATTATATTTGCCTTGGGTTTGTAGGTGAGGAGAGATTTTATTTGTTGTAATCCTCTTCTGATAAAAATTGCTAGAAAATAATCTGTTCAAAGACATTTAAAATTGTTTCTACTGCAAACTCATTTAAGATATCCTAAACATATTGTTATCCATGCTCTGAAGTCCTATATAGAGGCTTCAGATAGTCTCTAGATAGGGATCCTAATTCTACATCATACCTTTTAAGGATATTTTATTAGATGTTATTAGTATTAATGACTTTAAACTGAAAGAGGAGAGGTTTAGATTAGATATTAGGAAGAAATCTTTCACTGTGAGGGTGGTCAGACACTGGAACAGGTTGCCCAGAGAAGTTGTAGATGCCCCTTCCCTGGAAGTGTTCAAGGCCAGGCTGGATGAGGCTTTGAGCAACCTGGTCTAGTGGAAGTTGTCCCTACTGATGGCAGGGGGGTTGGAACTGGGTGACCTTTAAGATTCCTTCCAACCCAAACCATTCTGTGGTTCTTATTTGTTGGAGTTGAAATGGTATTTTAGAGACCGGTGATCTGACAAGGTCCTTGCCCAGTAATGGTCACTCTCTAGCTCAGATACACACAATCTATAGAATCACATCACGTAGTACGTGACCTTGCAGAGACACACTCCCTACAAAAGTCAGCCTGAAAACGTTCCACAGAGCAAGCAGTTTCTAAAGAAGGTTTTGAAATAGAGAGGTCATGTTATTAGCATGAGCTGAGCCCCCTCTGCCACCAGGGCAACACTTGGGAGACTGAGCCCCAAGACTTTCCCGGACAATGTGCTCACTGGCAAAGAAGTAGATGCAAGTGTTATGCCTTTCACTGCTTCCATTGCATGTTGACATCTCCCCTGTCTCTAAATCCAATCCACATGTTTCCTGTGTGAAAGAGACAACCTAGGCTGTGGACCAAGATTCTCTGCAGCGACTAGAACTTTCTAAGCTCCTAACTTGTAGGACAATACAGGGACATGGCTTTTTATGAACTGCTGAGATGTATTTTCAAAATTCAGGCCTTTTAAAGATGCTTCAGTTGTTCTCTTGAAAAAAAAAAAAAAAAAAGGCATTAATAAAAATGTCACAAAGCATTAATCACTTCAAAAAATCTGTCTACATTTGGTTGTCAATGTAGATATATTCCGTACAGGTGAAGGTCATGTTTGATCTTTCTCCCTTTTGCTTCTTGGTTCTCACTTTATGTCAAAGATCACGATTATAATCTGACACAAAAGCGTCACCAGGGAGTGATGCATTTCCTCTGCTCGTGGTTAAACGCAGCACCTACAGACAAAATTATATTTTACATTCCAAGCCTGAAGGAACAACAACTGGAAGAAATAACTTACAGGTATTTCAGCTCTTCCTGTCTGGATTGCAGAGCTGATCAGAGACTGAACAACAGTGAGCAGTTGCTGACTTTCACCCCGGCACAGCTGAAATGGAAATAATTGATGCCGATAGTACCTTTCCCTGGGAGAGAGAGAGCTCCTGATACCTCATGCAAACAGCAGCCGTGTGTCTGAGAGCCCCAGCGCCCTAACGAAGCACAGGAGGAAGACTCTGCCAGAAGACATTACTGTAATGTGCTGTAATGGGACTTGCTGATTTGAATAAAGTAGCATGTTAAACACTCCACAGTCTCTTTACTGTGTACCATGGCCCTATTTACAACTCTATATTTAAGATATTTGCACTCAGTACAATTTGAGACAAGCCGACACACTCAGATTACAGTATTTTCCCATTTATTTTATTTTTAAAAATTTAAAAAGGATACACAGCAACTTCATCCCTGGTGGAAACCTGACAGCTGTGAACAAGCATTGGAGCAGCATTCCTGTTGTTTACCCCTTGGATTTATCTTTTGAAATGAAACATTTGTCCCAAGCCCATGGTCAGCACAAAGTCAGTTGTCACTTTTAGAAACCCTACGGGGCTGGAAAATAGCTATCACTGGTCCTTGTAGTCATTAGAGCAATAAACATGCTTTATTATCCATTCATAATGAAACAAATCCCAAATATTAATAACGTTATCTATTAATAGCTGTAGAGCACCATGACCCACGTTGGATGCGTGGTATTGTGGCTCAGCCCAGGCCCTGGTAGAGCACACGTGTTCCTCCCAACTCACTCAAGCACACACTGTAATAAATATGGATAATGGATGTGATGATAATGTATGTACTCCCTTGACCTCTGCAGCACTTTGTTCTTCAACCATCTTTTCCAATCCAGCCTCTCCTTCTACATTCAGATTACAGTGTCCATTGTTCCTTCTGCTGCTGTCCACCCTTCCCCAGAATATCTCCCTCTGACACCTTCACCTTCTCAAACATGGTTGGCTTCATCATCCCTATGGAGCTGCTCATGGACCATGACCATGGATCATGGACATGTGGATTTGGTTGGTCCACAAGAATTTGATGGCTGAAGTGCCTGTCTTTGGTGCCTGTAAATTGGGAATTATTGGCTTAAGAAGACGGTGCTGAAGAAGATGGTGCTGAAACCTACAGCCAACTAAGAGGAGCTTTGTGTGCAGTTTTGCTGCCCTTTTTGAGGGGTGAAGACAATAATGAGCCAACACCATCCAACAAGCCGAAGAGGAGGGCTAAGAGCTTGGCATGCCTCACACAGCCAAGAGTTGGGCATGACCATCAGGACCATACAGGAACCTGTGGCGTGGCAGTCCCCAGCTGCTCAGAGCTTTTCCACTGCACAAGGAGCCTTCTGTAACGTGTACCATGGAACACAATGACCAGCAGCATCTGGCATGGGGGTGGGGGGCAGCTTTGAAGTCGGAGAGAGCTGTGACACTGCACTGCAATGTCATCAGCTGCTACTGCTTGTAGGGCCGTGGAGAATACATGAGATTTGACAGTGAGGTCAGGGAGATAATATGAAGGAGCTAAAGCGGCTGGAAACCTGGAGAGAAAATGACACGTTCTTTTGCACTTTTTGAAGCTGAACCTTATTTACTTCTGGGGACAGATGATCTGAAGAACTGATATGAACTAGTGGGTAAGTCAGAAATTCCAGGAAACTAAGAAAAACATGTGGGTAATGAGTAGCAGAGGAAAAAGAGGCAAGGATCACTTTGGATCTAAAATCAATCCTACTACAATTTTTCGTTTTATTTGAGACATATGCAGAAGATCACTCATTGGTAAAAAAAAACCCAACAACAATACAACCAAGCGTGTTCATGCGTGACTAGACCTGGAGTGTAATTCTCTCAATGACACGATGGTCACCTTGGGGTTTTTTTTTAGCTTATATGGGGGAGCAGGGAGACAGAAGTCAGCCAGCAGCTCCCCTGACAAGGCAAATCTTTCATCTTGCATAAACATAATATAATTCCCTCCTTGCCATAGGAACCATGCCATGGACACTGAATTCATAGTGCTCTAGGAGCGGGTGTTAGAGGGCAGGAAGCACCAGGCACAGGGGAGGTTCAATGGAGAGACAATTTGCCGAGCATCCCAAGTTGAAGTACGTCATGTTTTAAGTTCTGCAAACGCAGGAATGTTTTTTTTGGCCGGCAAACTTTTGTGAATTGGACCACGAGTCATGATTAATTCATCAAGCTGTTCTAAATACATCAACTAAAATAATGGAAATATAAACAAAAGTTATGTAATTCCTCCTTGCCTGTGCTTGGGACCTGCTTCTGATGGCGGAAATATAAACTGAACTAGAGCGTATAAAAAGATTTCCAAGAAAAAGCCTTTGTTTAATGTTTCCTATGCATCAGATATTCCACTTGCCTCCCAGACGCATATATTCCAAATCATGCTTTTGCTGTCCACAGAAAATTCCTCCATCTATTTATACTTTCAAATCTATGATCTTATACATTAATAAATAGTAATGAAGTCCTGAAGTAAATACCAACGTTACGGTTTCACTGGAGATCTTGCTGACATTTATAAATATCTGCAGCTTTCATGGTTCAGGACACTGGCAGAGCTCACAGATCCTGTTAAACTTTATCATGTAATCGTACATATGGTCCCTCTTTTAAAAGTATAATGCTTTATAATAGTTTATGGAATATTTCTGTTAGGCAGCACTGCATGTGTTTCCTTGCCTTATCAAAAGCCATGTTTCTGTGTGGGTGTATCTCACCTGACCTACTAAACCCACCTTTTTTCATCTCAGCTGGCACTGAACAGCACATGTAGTCTGGACTTACCCAAACGATGGAAATATTGCTATCTTGTGATTACTCACTACTCGGAATTAGTCATCCATTTATATGTCTGTCCATTTATACGCTAGGAGAGAAGCCAAAAAGACTAAGAGCCACTTCACTTCTTGTGTATGCCTTTGTCTGTCAACAGGATTACAGGACTTGGTTACCCATGGTGGAAAGTTTAGCTCAGTGACCCAAGAAATACTTTCCAATTGAATGCTGTCGTTGCTCTGCTCCAAAAGGTGAGAGAGAGGAACTTCACAATACAGCCTGCAACTGAACTGGGCATGGGATGAGCCTGGGCCAGGGATTTTGCTGCTGGGATAAGGCCAAGTTGAAGAGCTGAAGAGCATCAGTAGCAATTGGTTTTTCAGCTTCTCTCAGAAGATGTTTAAGTGACCAAGAGCAAAGGACTTGGGATGGAAATTCATTTCGGCCTCAGATTCAGGCATGGTACAGTGATCTCTGAGCCAGTCTCTTGTTGAAAGCTCCTAATCGTGAAATACTGCCTGACTCTGTGCAAAAAGACAGATGTCACAACATACATTGCTTCAATAGACAGAGTCCATAGTATCCAGTACCTTGCATTTATACCAAAAGATGGGGAAGTAGGAGGGAATTCTCCACTCCAGATAAGTCTGTCAAAGTATGGCTTTGCTCCTTGTACAACAGGGAAGATCCTCACTGTCTTTGGTCTCCCAAAGGTCCTTCCATCCAAGCAGGAATCAAATAGCTGCAGTCCATGTTCTCTGCTAGAACTGGTAGGAAATCAGTAACTTCCAGGAGAAATTATGGTTAAAGCTCCCTTTTTACATGGTTAAACTTCCACACTCCAAGAGAGGTCCATGCTCAGCTATCCACCATCTAACATTAGATTTGATGGAGGCCTCAGGACAGTCGGAACGAAAGGAACTTTTCAGACAAAACTTCCTTGGTTTGTGTGCAGAAGGTGCCATGCAGATGCTCCCAGTAACTCTGCCCTGTCTACCTGGGATGATGAAAGGAACTTCTGTCACTTGCTAAATGGATTCTGCCAGCACTTCTGAAGCCCTCACACTACTCACGTTAAAATAAAGTTAAGAGTTTTACATGTTATCTCTTTGGGAAACTTTATATAGACGAACAACTGGAAATGGCCACCTTAACCCCCTGTGCGGTTACTGGGGACACGAGACTTGTGATTGCCACTGCTACTGCTGAGGATGAGACCTTGGGGAGAATGGCCAAGGCAAGTGGGATGGACTACTACTGAGGTAGATAGATCTCAGAATCAGGTGGGATTTTGCTTGCAGGCTACCGAATGGCAGCTCTGAACACACCTTGTAAAACCAGCTTTTTAAGAGAATGCACGAAGAACATTTAGACTCCTGTCTCCAGATTTCCAGAGATGTATTTATACTGGCCTAAAATAAATGTAACACAGAGGAAGGGAGGACGGCTTGCTGCATATGCCACAATACAGATCAAGTCAAGCGAAAAAGCCAGTGTTGGTGGCACATGAAAAATTAGCTCCCTGAAGCGAAGTAGGCAACGACTTATTTCTGATGGCTGGACAAACTGCTTGTTCTATACACTTGCTCTTCTCCTACCTATAGCTCTTCCCAAGTAAGGCTAACTAGCCTGGTGGTTTTGCATATCAGATCTTTTTATTAGACACAATAATGTCAGTAGTTGCTGGCTAAATTAACGAGCGTGAGTTAAAGCACTTGGCAGTGAATCATGGGTTAAGACCTGTAACTCCATCCCCAATTATCCTCATTCTGATAAAGGGAGGAAAAGCAGTGATGAAATGATTATGTATCTAAAGAAAGGATGGGAGGTCATGTTCTGGTCCATATTTAGCAGCGTTAAATTGCAAAATAGCACAATGAAGTCTGCTTACATTCAACAGAAAACTGGAGAAAAGCATTTGCCCTAATGTCCAACCTCCGGGACATGAGAAGGGTTGTATAGAAGAAGATAAAGAACTAAGTTCTTGTGTCTGTACCAATACCAGGAGCAGACCCAGCAATGAGTTGAGACTGAGATTAAAATAGCTGAATTGCTTTCAGCACACACAGTGCATCTGGTGGGACCCCTGCCACTGCCTCTGCTTTGCCTTCTCCATGGCTGAAGACTTTGTCCAACATGAAGGCATGTTGTGTGTGAACCCACCAAATGCTTCATGGTACCACAATGTGCAAAGACCCCACCTGAGACCCCACCTGAGACCCCAGGGCTGTGCCAAGGCAGGTGCAGTCCTTGCTGTGAAGACCAATTGGTTGGTTTGAAACCAGCAGAAAAGAAGTGTAGCGTAACAGGAGTGGGAGGGAAGGGCGAGTGCAGTTCAGTGTGTGATCTCTGTGCCCCATGAAGGGAAAGCTAGCTGAATATTGCTGAAATTCATAGTGGTTAAAGCTAATTTTAAACATCTTTATGTGAACTCACCAAATCAATGCTGTTTATCTTATTGTTTGGAACATCTCACTACTAACCAAATAATTACTTGAGCTATTTTCTTGTTAACGTGTACAATTTCTCCCAGTTCAGATAAACCCAGAGGTAACAAAATAACATCCTTTCCACATTGTTTTTTTATTTTGATTCTCCAAAGATGAGGTCTTTTAAAGGTCATATCTTGACAAGATTCCTTTTTTTACCCCGCCCCGTTGTGCTAAAATAGATCAGTATTATTGACCTTGACAACAATGCCTGAAAGGTTTAGTGACAATCTATTCTGTATCAATGAGCACATAAAACTCTCCGTGCACTGGATAGCAGGCAGATCAGCTTTTCTTGACAATGCATCGAGTAAAAAGATTTAATGTATCCATCTCAATGTGAATTGGATCGTACCCTCCTGACATGAGATCCCCAGCCCCAGGGAGAGCAGTGCTCAACGCTGTGTTGCTGCATTAGTCACTCGTAATGGTTACGTGAAGAAACAGAGCATGACAAGAGCTAAATAACATTGTGAGTGTGGAAATGTCCAGGTTTCACCAGCTTCTCTGCTTTCCCAGACTTTTTTTAAGCATGAAAAGCAATAAAATGCTTTTAAAGGGGGCTTATTTTTCTTTTGAAAACACTCTTTTTTTGAAGCACGCTTTGTAAAGGTAGATGTTGCACAATGAGTAAGGCAAACACGGGTTCTGTTAAGGATCAGACAAGGACTCTATGTTGGCTCTTTCAAGTGGCTTCAGATTTAGGGTGGTAAAGCAGCGGATTCACTAACGTTTAACTGCTCTCCTGTTGCTGACTCTGAATTCAAAGGGGCCAGTCCTCAGTCTGTGGATGCTCTTATACCTGCGCTGCAGTGATAGTCACCTCTTAATAGAATTTTTCTTTTCCTCCAAATTCTTTTCATCATTGATGCCCGCTCCAAAATAATCAGCAAAAAGAGAGTTTAAATTCTATTTGGTGAAACTGTGGCCCAAATGAAGGCAATATGAATGTGCCAGTGGTGTCAGTGGGGCAGGATTTCACTTGTTTAGTTAGAAACTGGTTTTGCCAGAATCCTGTCTCTTTCCCCTTGAGTTACGGTGATTACTGGGGTAGAGGGGAAGGGGGGAGGGAGAGGGAAGCACTATAATAGATAAATAGATTAATCAAAAAATCCCACAGTGGGAAAATGTGCAATGACTGTTGTTCTTGTGATGTTTCACACTAAAATTTCAAAAGCAAGGCACATGAAGAAAAGAAGACAAGCTGGAAGTCGTGAGCTTTGTTTCAGAATTTACATTTATCTGGTTTAAGGAGTTATAAATAATCCTTGCTGATGGGCTGAGTTACCTCCCATCATTAGTCTTATCTCCACAATGCCTGTTCTATCATGTTGTTCATTTCAGGGTCAAAAATTCCTCTAGAAAAGCAGCAACACACAGCAGATTTCCCCAAACCCAAGTAGGGAGACTTGTGAACCAGCCCTTTCACTGCCCCACCGCTGGGAAGTCAACCAAGGCCTTCTGTGTTTGGTCTCAGGGTATTGTCCCTTCTATTACCCTGTCCAGAAGTGGCATGGAAGCAACATGGCAACTGTTTGTGATCTCTTCTGGAGATGCAGGATTGCATGGCAGGCTGGGGTTGTCCATGAACCAACAGCTTCTGTATCAATCCAAAGGTAAGTGGTAGAATTGAGAACATCTGGAGAGAAAAGGTGTAGCTCATCACAGCACAACTCCCAGCACTGGAGAAACACTAAGTACAGGTACATTGTTTTTCCCACCCATATGGGGATGAGAGATGGAACTGAGATGAATGTTTGCCTGTGTGTACACATGTTACTGAGCACCAGGTTTCATGCAAAGAGACCCCTAAAAATCCCATCCTCAAAAGAAAGAGTACAGCATTACTCTCCCAAGAAAGGCTGTTTCTGTATTTTCTGGTTCACCCATATGAGCTTGTTTGATTTCTGCAGTGGCAGAAGGCACACAGAACTGCCAAAAAAAAAAAACCCCAAACCAAAAAAACCCCCTTTGATGATGGTAAGCTCAGCAGCATTATGCACCTCCGTGCATGTCAAGGACCACCATCACCGCTTACAACATCAGCTGAGCACAACGTAGTTACTGCAGATCTAAGAAATCCAGCTCAGATGGCTGCTAAAGCAAAATCACTGGCGTTCAGATTCCTGCTTCAATCATTTAAAGGGTAGTCTGCAGATCAAAGTGGCCTTGGAAAAAAATGAAGACCCAGGTTATTTGAAATACAATCTTGGTTGGAATAAGCCACCGTGGGGTTCCTTTCCTAAGGCAGCCCCTACCTCCAGGTGTTGCTCTGGGAATGAGGACAAAAGGGGAGGTAGTGGAGGATGAACAAAACCCCCCAAAAGTCAAGGAAAGAATGAGGAGGAAAAGAGAAAAGATTAATCATTCCATCACCAACAGAGTCATAAGCAGGGCATTTGTTCTTGCTGCATAAAAAGTCCTTCCTTTGCCATCCAAAACAATCACCTGGCATTTAGCTTGCCTTCAGCCCTTTCCCCCCATTTCAAGCATGTAATTATATACACCAGGTGCATTGCTTCAACCCATCTCTTGTGACGTCCCCATTCACAAGTAAAGGATTGTAATTTGCCAGCCTGCACTGAAGTTTCTTTGTACAAGTCTCCTACCCTGGGCGTAACGTTACATTGACAAGCGGCACGGCACAATGGAAAGGGAAATAGAATTTACCCGGGGAACAAAGGGTATTAGTGCTCCCTGCCTCTAACCCCAGGTGACTGTACAGAGCTGACTGCAGGGTCTCTGGTGACAGAAAGCTTGGGTCATATAAAAACCCTGAGCGTCACAGCAGCGCCGGCAGACGGCTACACCTGCAGCAGCCCACGGCCGCAGGCAACCACGCTGCTTTGTGCTGTTATTTGGGCTAAACGCTGCCAGCGCTATTTAAAGTTTAAATTAATGAAAGATTTTAGCTGGCAGGGTCCTCGGTGCTGAGGGAGGGTATTCAACTCAAGCAGCATTCACCCGCTCCCTTCCCAGCTGCTAACAGAAGATTGCCCCGTCGCTGCTTGCTCTGGCCTTTTGTGCAGGGAGTTGTCCTGAACTTTGCTGATGGATTCGGGATCAGGTGCGGTCATAGAAATGCAGTGAAAACTCAGGTCTCGTGGCATCCATGATGTTGCCTCTTTGTTTCACTGAAGCTCCTGGAATTCGCCTGTTGCACCCACCCCGGGCAGGACCTGTCCCTTTGTGTGCGGCCGGTAACTCTCTCCAGCCAGGCCTGATCCATGACAGATGCCCCTGGGCGCTGCTGTAAAACAAACAAACAGTGACAACAGTAATGAGGGAAAAGTGAGGAGTGGGGCCATTTCAGTTTGCAGCTCTTGTCTGTTGATTTGGCTTGATGTAGCAAGTCCAGGCATGGTTGAACCAGAGGATGAAGAGAACCTGAGTGGTCCCCGTGCAGCCCTGGCTACGCAGCGCACATGCCACTGCATGCGAGGCTGCTTGCAACCACAATCCCTTTTCACCCATCTAAATCAAAGGTGTCTCCTGTCTTTCTCTCCCAGAAAAAATCCCAGGGTCACAGACCACAAAGGGATGCAAATAAAATTACTGAGACCATGACGCTAGGTGAACACTGTCTTTCTCATCACTTCTCATTGCTTCTCTTCCCTGAAAAGTGTGTGCAAAAAGCTAAACAAGACCTGGATCCTAGAGGGGTGAAATTCCTCCTTGTTCGATTTCAGCCTACATCCCCCAGCCTTTGTTGTCTCATCCAGACTTACAGAGTGGAGCCCTGGTCACCTCTTCTCAAAAGCAAGTCTGTCTCCAAATGAATACGTGGCATGCTCTGGCTGTGCTTTCTCGTGATCCTGCCCCAAATTTTCATGATGAGGAAAAACTTTATTGTGAGGATGCCAGAGCCCTGGGACAGGCTGCCCAGAGAGGGTGTGGAGCCTCCTTCTCTGGAGATACTCAAAACCTGCCTGGTTGTGATCCTCTGCAGCCTGCTCTAGGTGAACCTCCTTTGACAGGGGGGTTGGACTAGATGACCTCCTGAGGTCCCTTCCAACCCTGAGCATTCTGTGATTTTCCCTTTTAAAAATGGCAGTCCACTGCTCCTAGTCTGAGCTCCAACCAGGAGGCCAGAGGCACATGCACCAGGGAAGGGTCACCACACCATGACTCACCCATCACACCCAAAGAAGTGGTGTAGCTCAGAGGCTGACACAGGGACCAATTCTGTTTAACCTCTTCATTACTGACCTGGGCGACGGGAAAGAGCACACCCTCAACAAGTTTGCAAGTGGTATATGGTTTGATACACCAGAGTGTTGTGCTGCTGTTCAGAGGGAACCTTGACAGGATGGAGAAGCAGGTCAACAGCCATCTCATGAAGTTCAACAAAGGGAAAAGCAAAATCCTGCACAGGGGAGAAATAACCCCGTGCACCGGCACAGGCTGGGGACTGACCGGCTGGAAAGCAGCTTTGCACAGAAGCACCTGTAGGTCCTGTTGGACATCAAGTTGACCATGGGCCAGGAACGTGCCCTCATGGCCTTGCCAATAGGTCAAGGGAGGTGCCAGCCATGAAAGCCCCGTTAGAGTGTGGGGAAATCTGTCTTGGACAGGTAGGCTTGCTGGGAGCTTTGCAGCAGCAAAGCCACACGCTGCACAGACACGAAGATTTCCAGTCCCACCACAAAACCTCAGCCCTGCTGACATCTGCCATGGGAACTCCCCACCATGCAGCCATTCAACCAGAGGTTACAGGCAGTGCTGCAGGAGAGATCCTCAGCAGGGAAAAAGAAGGGTGGGGTGCACACATAAAATTTCGTTTAGAATTTTTTAGTTTCTTTGGCTTTCTAATCCGTTGCCAAACGCACAAAGACAATTCAGGGGAGGGCAGCAGTACAGAAGTCTCTTCCTTTGAATATCCCTAAAGCAGCAGCTTAAAATAGACTTAGAGACCCACGTGCTGCTGGCTGCATCAGCAGGCAGCTTTGCTGAACTCAGCACAACCTTCTGCTAAAGCCCCTTCTGCCACCTGACCTACCCCTGCCAGTGCACTGCTCCCTCTCACACCAGCGTGCCCAGCGCTTGCTGTGAAATACACTACGGAGGCACCTTTCTGCTCTTCCTGCAGATGCTTCTGACTCATGCTGATCTACCAAAGATTAGAGAATCCAGCTTTTGAAGTGCTCTGAAACATGTGCTTTAAAAGAAAATAAATTAATTGAAGCAACATTGGTCTGAGCCCTATCGAGGCAGCAATCAGACAGAGGCGGGAGGAATGTCCTTGAGCCATTTTTTTTATGGCTTTCTCTGACCTGCAGGCTGGAGGAGGAAGTGGGCAGATGTTTCAAATGGAGACATTACATCACTGAGTTTTTATATCCTCCATATGTACAAACTGGAAGACACAAGTGGAGCCAAGCACAATTATTAAAGAAATTAAGGCATGAGCAAGGCACATGCACAGCCCCAAGGTGTAGCCTGCAATACGGGAGAAGTTTGACTTCCCTCTGGGGCAAATGAAGGTCTGTCCCTCCTTCCTATCACCTCCACATTCTCCCTGTAAACCTGCAGTTGCCTGTAGAGCTCCCAGGATACCTGGCCATGCCCAGGACCATCTGGGCCCTCACTGAGACTGGTGTTAGTGAGTTAAATCCAGGAGCACTGGAAAATAATTTTCCTGAGTGACACTTCTCTTCTAGGGCATTTGAAATAACAATCTTAGCCTTGCTGCTTGATGCAGGAGATATTTCTCCCATGGACAAGTTATTTTAAACTGGAAAGGAATAGTATAAAAAAGTAATCAAGCCTGCCTATCTCCAAATTGGACTTGATTGCAAGTGCTGCAGGAACCAGACCCAGCAGTGGGATGAAAACCCTAATTCAATATATAAGCCCTGACCAGGCTTGTGCTTGCCTGTGCCTGTGCTCTTCATGTTTTCGTCAGGTCACTCAACTACCCCTAGAGGTTTTCCTCAGCTGCTGAAAGGGAACAGCACAGAAATGGGTTAAGAGGCTGCACTGTACCATTCTCAGAGTTTTCACTTGTGTCCCAGACATGACTACAGCATGTCTCTTTGTCCCACCCCACCACTTCTCGCTGCCCGACTCTCCCAGAAGAGGAAGAGCTGTTTAACAGCCAAAGAACAGAATTAGAGACATCCTCTCCTCGGAAAGGCTTTGACATCCCTAGGTGAAGACTTCTGCTCAGTAAGAAGTGTTGCAGACCACAGGTGTAGGTTTGCCATATTGCAACATCCTGATTTTTGGAGGATGCTGCAAATGCAAGTTTCTTAACAGAGAATACAGATTTAGCCTGTAGATAAATAGGAGATCACCAGCTTTCGATTTTCTATTAATTTTCCATTAATTCTATTTGATTTTCTATAAACGTTCTATTAATTTATCTATTTTGATTTTCTATTCTGCTTCCTCTGCTATTTTGTCATCATTCTGCATTATCATCAGTTGAGATGAATAGACAGTTCTGGCCTCTTCCCGTTCGTTACATGGGATTGTTTTGTTTTTCATTAACTTGTTTCTCTCTTTGCTGCTTTTTGTTCTGGGAAGTGTACCCTGCCTGCAAAGAGAAAGAGAAGGCAAGTGCACTATTTTGACCCTCAAATTTTTGTCCAGATACCTACTGCTGAGCTGTCTGGACCTTGCCTTCATACTGGCCGCATTCTCTACTGCTCAGTTCTGCAGCAGCCAGACTTAGTGGCAACAGCCCAGATCCACCATTCACCACTAACCAGGAGAAAGAGGCCATCCAATTCTAGGACACCTCCCTGAGAACAAGCAGATAATTATTTGAAGCACAGGAGAAAAGAGGGTGAGAAAACTTCAGTAGTGACAGTCTATTTTACAAGGATTTACAACTCCCATATATAAAAAGTTTACTGCAGGAAAATTCAGTGTTCACAGCTGGCTGGAAAAATCCCTCAAATATAGTTTCCTTTGACTCTCCCTTTTGCAACAGTTGGGACTCGGTCTGAAATTCAAATTAACTTTCATATCCAGCCTACAATTCCATTTTGTGCCCCAAAGCAAAATTTCCTGAATAATTGTGTGTATTTAGGTCAGTTCTCCATTGTTCGCTTCTGCAAAGAAAATAGCTGATTTGCTAGTGGAGAAAATTCCTCATACAGTTTTCAAAAGCACTTTTGCAATTAGAGATTGTGCTTCTAAATGAGACTGGAACGTAGGCATGTATTTGCTTGGGTAATGTCTTGAGACTTTTTATGTCTGTTTTTGATAGCAGGGTGACTCCACTGAAACACAGACCATATTTGACATTTATACAGGAACAAGCTGGTTTGCCAAACTATATTTTAAAAAGTAGTGATCCCATTTTCATACTTCTATCAAATATTAACCACAAGTATGCAATATGTGCAAATATTAATCTAATGAATTAACATTTAATCTAGAGAAGTAACACTTATCTTTTCCTGTTCTAAGGTTCTTTTCACTGCAATTTTCCCCTACATTTAATTTGAGTGAATTTCTTTCATTTCTAAATTTCTGCTGTGAGAAGTACTCTGGTAGTATCTTCTGTTTATGTTTGACTACAAAGCACCAGCCACATGCATGGACAGATCCGTATAAACATTTTAACTCATGCAGGTATCATATTAAACCAAAATATTCCGAGCTGAGTGTAATGAATAAGAAAGCTCTTTGAATGCTCAGTTAATTGGCTTAGACCAGGGATCTACACAAAGTGATGCCTTTATCTCTGTTATCTTGCAAAGAAGCAAGGAGCACAACTCAAAACATATATTTTTTGACATCTTAAGAGACTCACAGTCTGGTCTTGTGGCTTCATAAATATTTTTGTGAATGTGCTGCCGGAACAGGTCCAAACAGTTTGAAGACATCATGCAAAGGCCTCCTCAGGGCTGTAATTCAGGGCAATGACACCAAAGGTTGGGCAGTGGAAAGACAAAAGCTGATGCTACATGTAAATCTAGGCATTAATTAAAAAATCAAATCAAATCTCTACCACAGCACCCCCCTAAATGCTTGTGAGGGACAACAAAGCGTGGCAGATCTACCTCATGATGCTGGGAGAGAGGGGAAAAAAGAATCAGGTCAAAGCACACAATATACAAATCCTTGGGATGCCGTAGGGCACAGTATGCAACGACCTCAGACTGTTTTGAAAATCGATTACAGAAGGCCTTCAGCTGAATGGAGTCAATGACCCTGTCTATGCATGGCAAGAGGAAAACAGCTACATCTTCTCTGAGCTAATGCACAGGAGGGTTCCTGGCCCAAGATCCTCACGGTGGCTAGCAAAAGGGGACCTATGGAAACAACCCCTCGTAGCTGTTCTTCTTCAGACCATGAGAGGAAAACATTGGCTTTCCTTTCACAAAGATTTGATTTCCATAAGATCAAAACAGATGAACCCCAGTTTCCCTCCTCCCCTTCGAAAAAACCTCACCAGCTGTGCTAGGGGTCATGATGTAATAGACAAAGAACGTGTGTAATTCAGGAACTACAACTGCCTAATGAAATACATGTCAAAAGCGACAGCTGGCCTGAAGGCTTGGGCTGCCCAGTGTCTTTGTCTTAAGGTTTTCTCTAGCTAGAAGTACAGGAGAATTAGGATTGGTGAAATGGAGTTTTATCTGGTATATCCAATTGCCAAGGTCTCCTTTTTTGCACCTAAGCTTGCACCTTCAGGATTTGTAACTATTGTCCACTGTTCTGCTCAGACAGTGTAAGCCATAACCAACGCATGAAAATGGTTTTGCTCCTGGTGAGCAAAGCATTCAAACACAGGAGAGAATCACTGAGTGTGATTTTGGTAGCAAAGAAGTGGCAACATCAAGACCCTTGATGTTCCAACAGACATAGAAAAATGAATCTTACTGTGTTACTACTTTGGAGAGACCCTGCTTCCAATAGCTGCTTCCATCATCCTCATTAGAGCAGGAGAACTAGTAAAGTTCTTGGTTCAGTGCATTGAGTCTCCTATCAGTGCTTAAAAGCACAAAAAATATTCATGTTAACCATATAAAAATATTTTTAAACTGATAAAGATGAAAGAATTGGGAATAAGGTTGGTGAACACTAATTCTAAAAAAACTTGTAAATTGGAGCACAGGGATTAAATTGCTTAGAAATACACACTCTTCAAACACAGAGAACAGATACACCAGCACCAGTTCACTAGACAAAACCATGCAATGGTGCAAAAACCCTTTGAAGTCAAGCAATACTTAAGGAAAAAGAAAAGGGGGGGGGGGGTCAAAAGTAGTTGTATTAATTTTCTTTCCCTTAGCTAATATAGACCGTACAATCGTGTCTTCCTTTGTTTCTCTTTCTTCTTTCAGAAAAACCCATAGCAACAGCAGAGGAAATGAATTGTGGGTTCAGTGCTACAAAAACATATGAATGGGCTTACTTCTAAGCACGCGAGAAGCTCCCTGGCTTCAGCTGTGAGTGAATGTTCAGCATATGCTGCAGGGCTCTGCCAACGCAGGACCCACCGAGTGGAAACAGACAAAATGTCTATGTGCCATCAGATAAACTGAGAGAATGTAGAACCACAGAATTATTTTGGTTGGAAAAGACCTTGAAGGTCATAGAGTCCAACTGTTAACCCAATACTGCCAATCCCACCTCTAAACCATGTCCCTAAGCACCACATCTACACGTCTTTTAAATACCTCCAGGGATGGTGTCAACCACCTCCCTGGGCAGCCTGGTCCAATGTCCAACAACCCTTTCAGTGAAGAAATGTTTCCTAATACTCAACCTAAACCACTCCTGGTGCAACTTGAGGTCATTTCCTCTTGTCTTGTCACTTGTTCCTTGGTTGAACAGACCCACCCCCACCTCTCTCCACCCTCCTTACAGGGACTTGGACAGAGCCAGAAGGTCTCCCCTCAGCCTCCTTTTCTCCAGGCTCAACAACCCCAGTTCCCTCAGCTGCTCCTCATCACCCTTGTGCTCCAGTCCCTTCTCCAGCTTTGGGAATCAAAGAGATCAGGTGTACACAAGAGGCAGCAGAAGGAATGTGCTCCACTGCATGCAAACCACAGAACCAACCACAGAACCAACCACAGAACAAGACCCAACTGATTTGTACACACAGAGAATACAAAAATCAGGCTAAAGGTTACAGTGAGTAGAGCCTCTTATCAAACTTCAGTATGAAAGCTCTGAATTAGCTATTAGATAATAAAAGCTGGGCTGTGGCCTGCAGCAGCTTTCTTCTAGCACTGAACTCATGCCCATGCCAAGGTTTTCAGACACAGGTAAACTGAGACCCTCACCTTCAGCTTCACATCTGAAACTGGGTCAAGATTCAGCCCTACTAGACTGGCCACCTAGTAATGTTTCCTAACAGAACAATGAAGTTTTGATATTTAAAGTCCTGTAAATTTTAAGAGTATAAAAGCATTTAGCTAATATACTTCTGTAATTAAATACTTACACTACATTCTGTACATTTCATTGTTATTATTTGCTGTAAAAGTCTTCTAAGATCAGCCTTCTGTGGTGGTTTTTTTTTGTTTGTGTGTTTGTTCCCTTCTCCTGAAACTGATTCCTGGTATCTTGCCAGTCTACAGTTCACCACTGGGAGCCAAGAACAACCAACTGGAGGGAGACCTTGCTTACTTTCCTATTCCAATTGTACATAGTCTTCCAAGATAGCAGATGGTGAGCATTAAAATCCCCCAAATAAACAAAACATTGCAACAACAGAAAAAAAAAATATTCCAAAGTGCATACTTAAGGATACTTGTAATATGAAGTAAAACATTAGAATTGAGGTTGATTTAAGTTGATTGTGTCACTTCAAATTCCTCAGGTAACAGACTCCCACTATACCCATGATAGGGGTGAACACAAGAGAACCAATAAATTACTCTTCCAAAGGAATACTTCTGAAAGGCTTCTGGCCTTTTGGAAAAAGTAATTTGGGTAAGTAGGAAATGCAGGGGGGGAAAAAAAAAGCACAGCTACAAAAGACCTGG
>NW_010289069.1:0-36753 GCF_000700745.2 Antrostomus carolinensis | reverse complement strand
TGTCTAGATCTTAGTCTAGAGACATCACAGGTTATTTTATAAACAGACCAAAAAAATTTTGTTTCCTTAAACGCCTTCCCGTCCCCCAGCCCCCCATGCTTGTAACATACCTGAAATTATTTTGTTGAAGTAAGTTATACATAATTGTTTTACTTTGTACCTTTTCATGGCTTACAGGACAGGATTCAAGTTTCAGAGGAAGGCGATTGTTCTCACCAAGTTATACTTGGTATTCATGAGCCAACAGCAAACTCTGACGTGCTATTTCAGTGTAAAGGGGAAGAAGAGCCACGATACAGCTTCGGCAAGATGATACTTCCTAAAGAGAATATCTGCAGGAGCAACTGGCCACAGTGTCACAGACACTTCTACTACTAAGGAGCAAAGACAAGAAAGCACATATAGTTATATTTACTTCATATCTGGTCTACTGTACAAATAAACTCACTGGTTTAAATGTCTATTCAGCAAACTTAATTCAAGACAAGTCTAAGTGGTAGGTCACAGCAAAGCTTTCAGTCCTGTTTAACAGGATTAAAATCCTGGCTAGCAAATAATTTCTTAAAGGATGAACACCAGAAAATGTTGCTAATTGGGAAAAGAAATTAAATCTCACAGCTGTGGCTAATAAGTAGGATCTTTGAAAGGCTGCAGATAACTTTAAGCTCTCCCACATTCAGTAAAAATATTGGAAAGTTTGCACAAAAATTGGTAAGTACAAATTAATCAATACACGAATTCTTGTTATACCAATGAATTTCCAGTCCTGCAAGCTCACAAACGGGAGCCACCCACTAAGTTAGCTCAACTCTCAGAGCCTCTCGTGTATGCATAATTACAGGGATAATTGCCTTGGTTATTGCCATTAGTAACTGTAAACAATTATTCTTGCTACTCCTCACCAAAATCACCTTTATTCCTTCAGAACATCACATTAGAATAAACTCTTATAGTCTTAAAAATGGTTGAAAACTAAAACTGAAATCAGTTAAATGATTTAACTGGCCTTCAGGGTTCTACCTCTTTTAAATTAGCCCATGTAAATGTTGTCTGATTAAATTCAGACACAATGAACACATTCATTTAGCTTAACATTTCTATCTAAACAGCTTCGATGACATTCAAATTTATTATTATACATCAAGATAAAAAAATAAATAACCAACAAAGCTATTCAGAGGTATATTATTCTGTGGTTTTGAGAAAAAATACACTAAAATGTAAATTTCCAATTAGATAGGATAGATCATTCTTTTTATAAACTTTGAGCCAGAAAACAAAGGCATGAATTTTGCCTCCCATGTTTGCTCCATTAATGTGAACCAAGGCTAACAGTCAATCATACAGCAATTTCAGTTTTTTAATCCATGGCAAGTATTCCCTCATTTTGCTAAACAACTCAGTCATTCCGATTTTCAATCCTTAAAGGGAAGGGGCTGAATCTTTAGAAAAGACAAGTTTGCTTCAGGTCACAGGTGACAGCAGAACACCCTCCTGCTCCCTCCCCTGGTTTAATCTGACAGTCCCTGTCAAGAGTCCTACCAGCTCTCTGTCTATAAAGATTTCCAGGGAAGATAAATGTGAACTGATAACATATAGGCTCATTTTCCCTCCAAATCATACGGGCTAAAACCAGTGTAAAGAATTATTTTAGCCTTTAGCACCCTTAAAGTCTTACAAATTATACTGCAAAAGTCTATCCTGTATTTTACAGTGCTGAATCGGGGCAGAACATACAGATATTTTGCTCCTGTGTGACTTGGTTTTCCAAAAGCTGGGCATCCTAATCATAGAATCATAGAATGGTTTGGGTTGGAAGGGACCTTAAAGCTCATCCAGTTCCAACCCCCCTTGCAATCCCTTACTCTCTCAAAAACCCCAGACCAGGTGGGCTCTGGGGAACACTGTGGCTGGAGCCAAGCACAAGCTGCTTTCTCTTGGAATTTCAACATAAAAGGAAAAAGAGTGAAAAGGGAGATTTTTATTCCTGCAACTAAAAATGATCCACATAAGCACTCAATATTCCATTCTAATATAAGTAGCTTGAATCAGAACACTGAAGGATGCCTGGTAAATTTGTAAATCAGTGACAATAAAACAGATGTGAAATGGTTTATAGCATACCACTCAAATACACACACACAGTGTAATTGCCTGTTTTATTTAGTGGCATCACTTTTGTAGATTAGAAATATTTCCAATTCCCATTTACCCCAATGCAAGCCTCCACCATCGACAGGCATAACACAGTTTGTTCAACTGATTCCAAAAAAAAAGAAAAAAAAAAGAAAACAAAAAAGTACAATCTCAAAAGTTAAGTTAGAAACTAAGTTCACACATTTTCTTTGGGACCAGGAATCTGTACATAGTACAAAATATACATTTATTGAACTTTCTGTAAACACACAGTTTGAATTGTGTAAAACTGTAAATAGCGGGTGAACTACGTGGAGAATAATTTATTATATATTGTTATACATTCTACTTCAGGAAAATAGTTATGCTCTTGTATATTACTCTGTTAAATGTATAAATTCCATGATGAAGCTGTGTAATCTGCAAACATGCTTTTCAAACTTAAACCTCTCCATTTGTAACACACATTTATACAGGTCATCAATGAAAAAAGTTACACTTTCCACAAAATAGATATAAAGAGATCATGGATTTTCTAAAAAGACAGGCACAGCATGTCACTACAAACGAGACTCTTTTATGACACGATGTGGAGTCAACTCTGTGAGAAGACGGGTGAGAACTCTCTAATTCAGCATGTTTGTACATGGTCTTAGTAACAAGACAGATGCTAGAAACCAAAATCTCTGCTTTGAAAGATTTAGAAAGCAGACAGTTCTGGAAATCAAACCTCACACTTTCCATAAAAATCCAGTATTCCCGGGCTAGGAGAATCTAGGCTTTTGTCTTGTATTAACCCTTCCTCACTGGTAATTTAGTTTTCTGGGTAGTGAACTACCTGGCACAACTTGCCAAGAGTATTTGCATAATTCAGCACTTCTTCTAAAAACTCGATTCCTGGCACCAAAGAGTTAGGTCTGGTTAATAAATACAACTTAACTCTTGGTACTCAAGGTCATTGCGAATCACACCACCAGCAATAAAACATATGCTAGGAAATCCCAACTTCCAGCATCAAACATCAGCACGGGACGAACCCGCAGAACGTGTGGCAACAGGTACAGCAGCATCCCATGTACTGGGGACTCTCTTGTGTAACGCCCAGTTTCCAATTTAAGAGTCTGGAATTTTCAAACTGCACCAGACTTGCCAGTCTAGCATCAAAAATTCAGCAAGAATAAAAAGGTCTTCTAAAAACACCGACAAATGATTATTTCAGTAGGTCCATCACTGGACATGGAAATAATGCTGTGTAAATTCAGCACATTTATTCCTAGATTTTTAGGGTCTCATTGTTTTTCCATCCCAGGTAACTCATTTTGTGTTTCACCCTTTTATTTAACAGCTGAGCACACTACATCAAAGACCAAACATCTTAAACTGTGCCCTTCTGATGTTTTAAAAGAAAAAAATGCTGACTTACATGTTTAAAAAATTATGAAATCGTTCTCACCAATTAATCTAACATTTTGCTTTAACATCACCAACTTCTTCCCTTTGGCTTTGAAAAGCTTTTTCAAAACCAAAACTGAATAAAATGACATTTCTTTTTAATTCCAAGAAAAGTGGGACAGTTAAGACTCCAACAACACACATACAATCTTTATATATTTGGAGTGAAGCTCCATCAAAGTCAGCAGGATATAAAGTGAAGTATGTGCCTGATTTTCCCAAATTCTCTTCATTTAATCTTCCCCTGTACTTTGAACAAAAATACTGTGCTTCAGCCTGAAATCTCCACAGTGAAAATGACATCAGCTACTCAATATCCCCATTGCTCAGACTGGGTTGAATTCAGTAACGCAAGTGAAATTAAACTCTGGACCTTAGTCTATAGACATTGATAGAAGTAAAAATAAGTCATGCTTTATGACCCGCCAGTCTCAGTTTTCTCATTTTTCTTCTCAAAGATATTTCACAAAAGAAACAACAATGGCACCTCCTTCAACTCTGGAGGCTCACTCACAATATGGATTGAGAGTCTTGTCTTCCTTAGACGTAAAAAAGCCCCTGCGCTCCCACCAGCTCTTCAGAGCCATCCAGTTAATGGAAGCAAAAATGAATTTCAGTTTTGGTTCAATTTATTGAGCGAGCTGAGAAGTGCAGATGTAGTGCTCTTAGAGGAAAATATTACTACCTGACACAGCACTCACCCTGTGTCTGGTTACACTGTAGTAAGTACTATTGGCTTTATTTTTCTCTTTTTTTTTTTGGGGGGGGGGAAGAAAAAGGTAGATGTCTAGTGATATTTTAAAAAGCATTTGGGCAGGAATTGATGCAAGTTAAGCATAAAAATCTGACTAGGCATAAAAGAGTATATACTCTAGAAATCTGACCTGTTGTCTCACTTCTACTGGAGTTCTGACCCTTTTAGAGTAGAACTATTTCATTAATTCTATAAAAGGCATTTTTAAAGTTAAGCCCACTTTCTTAAATTTTGTGGTTCAAGGGGATTTGTTGTTGCTCTTGTGTTTACAGCAAGCCTCCCCCAAACCCCTTTCCTAAGACATGGTGATCGCACCTGTTCTCTTAGCTTGGAAGGAAAGTCTTTATTCTAGAGCGTCTACATGGCAGGCGGGGAAGATCTGGTTTACTGCTACTCAAAAAGAACATGACTTAAAAGCACAGATAAAGCAAGGAATAGGTCCACAATCAAGAGATTAAAGCTCCAGACATTTTTTCATGTATTAAGTAAATAGTAGAAATATTTGTAGATTTTTCTGGAAACAAGTTTTCGGTGGGAGATAATGCAAACTCAACTTTTAGCACACTGTATATATATATATATTTTTTTTTTACTGGAAAGCATTTAATAGCCTGTGAGAACAAACAAAATCTTTCAAGTCTTCCTGCAGCTTCTTGAGCTTCTGTGAACAAATGCCACAGCCCAGGTGACTGCTACCTCATTTACAAAGCAACGTTATTAAGCAAAATAAGGCTACAAAGAGGTTCAGAAGGTGCACACCTCAGTCTGCAGAGACCCACAGACCATGCAAACACTCCACAGAGACAGCTCGGGAAGAGCTCACCAAAAGATCGGATGCTCTGAGCAGGATTTCACAGACACGTTACTCAAAGTACTTAGCCCCAGATTGTTACTTTTAAAATCTGCTCCATTTTTAGAGCTTACAGCAGGTTTTTTGCAGGAATTGTATTCATTTTATGCACTACAGCATCCTAGAAATTCATGTGTGGAGCCTTCTTACCACTTTAAAGAGTTAAAAAAAATATATCTATCCAGCCAAATGGAGACTTTACACCCTGTATTGGTAAAGGCTTGGGTTATGATTCTCTCAAACACACATAGCTGCAGAACGAGGAGCTAGACTAGTTATCTAGGAGATGCTGTTTTTACACCTCATGAAGCCTGGCACAGAGTAACAATTCAGTTTTCTTCAGGAAACTGTCAGATACAGCTCTATAGCTCTACACAGTTTTGCTGCTTCTGAACCTATGCAAGGTACATCAGGTTTGTATTAAAATACTGCATTTGTCAAAGGATGAGGAAATGGGTAACATTTCACAAGAGCTTAGCCCTTGACAGACATAGCCGAGTTTAAATACCAAGAAATTTAAATATATTAGGTCATTTGCGCATAAAAGCAATTCAAGAAGGTGCAGGTAGAGATGAAGGTGAACATCTCAGCATGATGAAATCCTGACGTACATCGAAATAAGGTAACAACCGTATCATTAACCTAATTGTGTGTCTATCCCAAAGGACAGAGCTATGTAATTCTAGAGAAAGCCAACAGAAAATAAGTTCATCAGCATGGAACTCATACACACGACAATATTAAAACCAACTTCTCATGATCCCAGTTTTAAAAAAAGAATGTTTACCAAAGCAAAATGTTTGTCTTCAGTATAGAGTGGAGAAAAACCTGCAAAGGCTTCCAAACTCCCTCCTCAGGTCAATCATTTATCTGTTTAGGGTGTGGTTTCCCCATCTGTGACAGGAGGGGCGGTGCAACCGTTCCTTTGCTCTCAGTCTTGTCTCCCCACTCTGCATCTTGCCCTAAATCCAGTTATGGGGTGCTGGTACAACAACTTACCCAGCTGAAGAGTATGGATTTATTTTCTTTTTTTCCTCCTAACTGCATGACTAACATAAGCATGACTGCTGGCACAAAAAAGGGAGCAGGGGCAAACTTAGAGCAATAGTTCAGTCTTGATATGAGCTGATCAGGAAACCGTATCCTTAGTTCATAAATGACTAAAAAGTGAAATGCAATAGGAAGTCTATCCTATCCCAGGAGAGGGATGTATGTATAATGTAACAAATTAAGATTCTTATCAGGGAATCAATTGAAGTGAAAACTGTTCCCTAATTTTGTTAAATCACTTTAAGATTCCAATTCTTGAACTAAGCAAAATGGTTCAGATTTTAACCAATACAGTTGAGACAGTACCAGCTTTACAACAAACAATTTAATGGATACTGAAGTCAGTTTATCCCAAGTACATGTTAAAATTATTAGCTTTGGCACCTGCATGAACCATCAAGGTAAGTGCTGCCATTACTCATCGGCTACTTAATATTCAGCAGGCATTTTGCTAGTATGACACAACCTGGGATTACCACAATTCCGTGTAGTTTAAGGACAAGCAGATGAAGTTTCTCTCCCTGACTTCTGCTGGAAGACTAAGCTGAATGATGGTTGTGTATCAAGGTATCTGTGGTGCTGCTTCCTGGCTAGGTGAGAGCAAGCCAGGTAAAAGGTCCTGGCTTCACAACTCACATGGGACCTGCAGATTTCTGCCCCACCACGTGTACCGGGCATTCTGTTGATACAACAGATTTGTAAGCCTTGCAAATCTAAGGTCCCTGCTTCATGTAGCTGCATTAAGTTGATCCAACACTGGTTTTACAACACATTTTAGAAGCCTCTGTCTTGAACATATTTCAATGCTGAATTAGTGAGAATGATTTGAAACAGTTGTTTATAAAGCAGTACAGGTATTCTCCCAGAACGATCATTGAAACATTTAATCTGACTGTAACAAAACTCACAGAAACTGAAGCCAGTGAAGCCGTCAAATGTAGAAGGAAAACAAAATTGCATCGTAAACGAAGCAAAGTAGCTTTACAAATGTAATTTCTTTTTAAAAACAAGCAAATTGGGACCATTCTATTTGAACATGTATTTAAAAATACAACTTTTAACATCACACAATTTTCATTTTTGTCACACAGGAATCTTTTTCCAAGAGGAAAATAAATAGCACACAATACTTAAAAAATAAAATTGCTGCCTTGCCCCTGAGGTGCTAATGTTTTTAGCATTTAAAAAAAAAAAAAAAGTTTCTGGTGCAAGAAGGAGATGCACAAAGGTGCAAAAAGTGCCTTTTTCTTTTCAGAGCAGTGAAAAGTACAGCTTGCCTCTTTTCTATGATGCTTTATATACTTAATTTGTGTATTCTGTAATCAACAGCTGTATCTAAAATGGCAGTGTTTATGCATACATATTAGATTCAGTGCTCTGACCTCATCAAAATGCTGAAGATAAGCAGGAGAAAGGCCTGAAACAGGCTTTCTTCTGCTACCCTCAAACCTAGTCACATCACCTGTAGCAACAGCAGAATTATTTTATTTCTAACCTTTAGGAGACCTCCTAAGAAGAGGCTTCGTATATATCATTTGTCACTGAGACAGTTTAAGTTATTATGAAGTATGGCTTTTCACACCACAGTTTTGCTTCCGATTTTTAAAGTTTAAAACTCAAAGGTTCCAGAGTCCAGTTCAAGGTTCTGCAGTTTCCAAAACTAAACTTTAGTCTCTATGAAAAAGGACAGAACTGTGTCTGCCTCGTCCTAAATTAAGTTTAGCTTTTTGCACGAATACACCATGTATTATTAAATATGCTTGTTAATTAGGTGCCTGTGAAGCTATAACTTAACATTATTATAGTTTTGCACTCTACAACAAAATTAGACATTTTAAGCATTTATTCATAGGTAGGTAAGGAACTGGTTCTTTAAGCAAAAGTTGCTATAAATTTATAAATACAAATAGTGCTTATGTTTTCTTCATTCATGCTTGAACAGATTACAAACTGAATACAATGAAGTTACGTTTAAGCACCCCACATAAACAAGAGGGATAAAAGAAAAGTTTGCTGGTATATACTATACTTAGTTCCAAGACACTATAAGTTACTTTTTCACTGTTCAGTGTTCCCTAACTCTGCATTAGTTTTAAGGCTATATATACAAATAGGTATATTTCAAAGTTAGGGAAATACAAATATAGCAAAATGCATTGTACTACATTTTTCCTATCAAAAAGTAATTATACACCAAGTTTTGATTCTGTTTAACTGCAGTAAATGTTACAATCTACTTGTTTTACTGATTTTCCTTTTGGGGAATCTGCCTACTAAATGAGTAAACTACATATTAAATACAAAATTCTCAACCAAAAAAGACAATACAAGGTGCACAAAACAGCAGTTTTGCAAACACGACTGACTTGAAAACTTAATTTTTGTATGTTCAATGGGAAAAAGCTAAGCTTAAATCAAATTAGTTTATCTTATAAAATTTTAAATTAGAATTTTAAACAACAAACAGTTAAATATTGTCAACATGCTATATCTCAAATCACAAGTACTGTTTAACCACTAGTCTCTCATTCTAAGTAAGTGGGTCAATTAAAAACACACACCATAAAATGTTAAAGATTGTCAGGCTTTGACAAATGTATTTTTATCAAACAGTAGGCAAATTCAAACCAATGCACATTTTCAGTGGGGAGAAAACAAAACCAACACAAAAAGCCTGAAAAAACCCACACTTGTAAAAAATAGGGTAACAGATTAATCCCACATCATCCTCTAGCATATGGCTATGTCTTGGGCAATAATCAAAATCCTTCCCATTTTAAAAATGGGCTACCAATTAATAAAAATATTCTTCCACAAGTAAAATATCATTTACAATGGCACTGACATTTTAAAAGGCAGGAAAAAAGGAATTACACATTTATGGATAAATTTATTGTTTGTTAAATCAAGCTTTATTGATAAAATGGAATTCAAAGTACTGTACTTGGAACAGCAGCAGACCCAGCCAATCAGGATTGTAAAAATGCTGCAGACTCCTACTTGTATGTAGAAAGCTGCTTGTTCGTGCTCAGTGATTAGTAGTTTCAGGTAAGGGTTAATGAAAAAAAAAAAAAGAGGTGCAAAGAATCAAGGCATTCTAATCCCAAGGTTTGTACGAGTATGAACATGATACTATTAATAGGGCATGATTTAACTCCCACTGAAGTCACAATCAGAACTCCCTTTAACTCAATGTGAGAGCAGGAGGGCGTCCAAGAAAACGAGATACGTTTGTAGAAGAATGTGCACTACTTTTAGTTTTGGGGTTTTTTTTTTTCCATTGCCAAGCAAATTCACACACTGGAATTTCTGGTAAGTTGCCCACAAGTTCTGCTTTCATATAAAACAAAAAGTTATCTTTATATTGTGCACCTCTTGAGCACCTAGCTGGCTAGGCTGCTGCTCCTTGCAATCCAAAACCACAACATGAATTTAAAGGGATATATATTGTTGCATCACACAAGCCAAACATTTCTTCTAACCTTTATAGTGATTTAAAGCAGTTCATAATTAAATATGAGCATTTTGTACAAAGACAATTGCACTTTACAAAAACAAAATCATACAACATAAATTGCTGGAGTCTGATTTACAACATGAATTATGGTTGGAAATCACGTGTACAGAAGTCTGTTTTACAAAAAAAATCAGTTCCTGGGCTAGATGTTGTACTGCTGTAGTCACTCTCACCCACACATCATATTCCCTTCTTTAATTAAGGTTGAGGATGGACGTTAAGAAGGGTCACTGAGGTTGGGCTGCACTTTCATTTGAAGGATGAAACGTGAACTCCACAGCCAGATGAGCAGTTTTACCACATATCATCAGTTGAGGCAGAATCCTTGAAGAAAAAAGAAGGAACCCTTTAAAGTCTGGAGTGCCCATAGTTACAGCAGTTTCTGGATAATCCAGACTGAAAAGGGTAAAGACTTAAAAACCATTGTAGGAATCTGTTTTCTCTGCCCTTTTAGAAATAGCATTTAAGAAGTGTGTAAAAACTACATATGCTTAATTAATGAAGCATTCGTTCTAAGACATTTCAAAATCTGACCAAGTGTTTTATAATAGCCTTACCAATCCTCAAAATAATATCCTAGGAACAATATTCAAAAGCATTCCCAGAGTAGTGAGAAATACAGAACACCTACACTTACTACACAGGTGTGTGAGAAGAGCAGGATGTGCCTCACGCCATTTGTTATTGTCATCTTTTGTGCTCTTAGCCCTCCCTCACCGCACAGGAAGATATATTAATGAACTGACACCCTGTTATAATTCAGATCAATTTAAACACTTATAATTTAAGGTTAGAGAAGTGTAGTTTGGGCAACAGCAGGAAACCCTAATTTTGGATGGTAATAAAACCTCAAGGAGAAAAAAAAAAAAAGTATGTAAGAAAAAAGTATGAAGCAGAGACATGCTGTGCTTGAAATCATAACTGTATGGCCACAGTACATGGCATTACAACCAGGCATTACTCCAGTACCGGAGTATCCCTCAAATTTGGTTCATTTAGGCCCACAGGCAACAGAGGATTTTGTGTAATTACCACACCCCTGAAAAACAATTAACTGATTCTTGCTATCAGTTAAAAAAATAAATCCTACTACAAAGAAAATATATAATTCTAGTGTTTTTTAATTCATTTGCCTCTGTATCATGGTTGTTTCTTTTTCCCTTGCTTACATTGTCCTATATTCAGCTTTCTCTAACTGCCTCATCAGCTGGGTATATCAGTTAACACCACGACTAAGAAGTGGGACCACGGCTCAGTAGCTGAAGCAACACCCAAGTTGGTAGCACAGGCATCAGAACAAACTGCTTCTGCACGGCAATCTTTGGTTGTTCCAGCACTACCTGTTACCTTCCCATAAGTAATTACAGGCCATGATGGGTTTTAACAACAGTGTATGCTGGTGCTTCCTTCCACAGCTACACTTCCCTATCGTTACTAAGACTGCAGGAGGTTGGAATACTGCTTCTCTTTAAAAGCCCTGCCTTACTGTTCCCTTCAAGAGAAGGGAGGCTAATTAATTCTCCAGCAACACCACATATGACAATTCCTTAGCACTAAAATTCTGCACCCTTC
Source organism: Antrostomus carolinensis (assembly GCF_000700745.2). Taxonomy (NCBI): domain Eukaryota; kingdom Metazoa; phylum Chordata; class Aves; order Caprimulgiformes; family Caprimulgidae; genus Antrostomus; species Antrostomus carolinensis. The sequence continues at coordinate 25,422 of NW_010289069.1, read as the reverse complement.
ATTCAAACTTGTACACAGAATTCATTACAAACCATAAAGCACAACAGTTGGCACGGAGGTGTAGTAAAAAAAACAAACCCCCAAAACCAACACAAAATCACTAAAATTAACCTTTGCAGAAGTACCACCTCCAGTTTTTTCTTCAAGACCAGAAGTAGCAAAGGAGAGCAATTATATTAAAAACCAAAATGTCTGAGTTTGTTTCAAGTGTAAGGATGAAGAACAAAAGCAGTAGTGAGTAAAAACACAGGAGCTGCACGCCAACTATTCAGCATGCAAATTTCTGTATCCAAGCTGCCAACATCATCACAAAAAGACGTTTATGTACTGTACATTTGGAGAACAGTAACATACTATAGGATGTATTTCGAAGGTAAAGCATCTTCTTTCAGCCACTATTTAGGAATTTTTATGCTCTAGATGTAAAGAGAACTGCCAGATAAACTAGCAACCAGTTGTAAAGGCAATGCACAATTCTTTATGTCTGGATGCATTCCAGTTATATCATATCTAAACATGTAAGTGATTTTTGCTGACAGGTAAAAGATTAATTAAAGTCAATCAATGTTGTTTCCAGTGATCAAACTGCAACTGGGATCACTGTATTTTAAAGTTTTGGAGTTTCCCCCCCTCCTCTGACAGTGGATTCGTGTCACTCTGATCACTGACATGTAAGAACCCAGACTATATGCTTGCTGTAAGATGCTCCATGTTCAACATTAAAAGTGCTTACACAGTCATTTGGAAAACTAATATATACTTAAAGCTGAGAGTTACAAATCTGTTTAACCTACAAGTTCAGCCTTTTTCTTCTTGATATTTGGGGAAAATATCCAGAAGACAAAAGAATCAACCATATCAGAGTTTTGAGACAATGATCAGCAAAAGGCAGCAGAAAACAACTACAAAACAGTCCAAAGAGCACAACACTGCTATGGGGTTTTTTTGGGGTCTTTTAAGAAGAACCAGCAATATGTTTCTTTACTAAACAGCTAAAATAATGGGGGGGGAGGGGGGGAAGGAAAGGAGATAATATAAGAGAAAAGGATACTTACAGTATCATCATTCCTGTAGGGGTTCAGTCTGTTATAAACAGCTTCAATTACACTCCGTCTAGAGCAAAAAAAAAACCCACAAGATTTTAAGGTTTGTATGTCTTTTTTTTTTAAAGTCAAATTCCATAAGCACAATTTTAATTTAAAAGGCAAACTTTAAAAGGTTTAAAATTCACAGAACCAAGTTTACTGCAAGCTAGCACTAAGTGTCATTAAATATTGAACATGGCTATCGTATCCTTTAAAACCTTCAGGTTCAAGAAAAAGAACAGCAGAGGTCAGCAGAAGAAGACACAATCTGACATTCAAATGAGGCTGCGATGCTGCTTGGTGCCATGTCTCTTGACTGTGAAAAAGGGCATCAGAAAACTTGATGGAGGTTGAACACCTGGTCATTTGTGTGTCTGCTGAACACTGCAGTAGTACCTCATGTACTTCATGTACTCACGTACCTCACGGTACTTTCACGGGAGAATAGTGGTTTTTTATTTTCAGGATGCACAAAAACCGCATTCTGAAGTACATTTTTGTTCATGTTACACTCTGAAAAGTACTTTCCATGTGTAAACCTGGAAAAAATATTCCTGAAGCAATACTCTCTTTCAAAAATATGTCCAATATTTTCCTGCAGCTTCTCTAAAAAACAAATTAAACTGCATATAGCAGTTTCTATGTATTGTATCTCCGGACTGAGAAGAATTTTGTCTGGTGAAAAATGGTAAAAAACTAATTCAAGCATACTGACAGTTTCATCCTTTAAAAAACCAACTGCTTAGTATATTTAAGATAGCTCATAATTAATTTTAGTCTCTGGGATTCCTGGCTTTTCTAATATTAATAGAAATATTGATAGGAAATATGTTGATAAAATATTAATAGAAAAACTGTAAACAACAAGTAAATGAGCAACATGTGGGGTTTGGGGGGGTTTTGTTTGTTTGTTTAGGCTTTTTTGTTTGGGTTTTTTTGTTTTCCACAGGGTGAAAAGGTTTTCTTGAAAATTGATACTCAAAAAAAAGTGAGGCTGAAGGAAGAGGAAGCCTTTGCCTTACCCAAAATATAAGGAAACCACTTTGGAGGGGGAGTGGGGAGGAAAGAGGGCAGTAAAAGACAGGAATTATAGACTGGACTTGAAAAGCAACTTTCTTCCAGATCCCCTTCTACAGCACCAAGAATGATGAAGCAGCAGACCACAACTGCCACACAAAACAAACTGTGAAGAACAGCCTTTTAACTGCTCATGAATGCATGCAGAGCAACCACAAAGGAGTGTGTTGGGAGAAAAAAAAGCAGATGATAGAGTTCATAAACATCCCATGATGCTGAAAAGTGAGGAACCACCACGCAGCAGTATAAACACCATAGTGAATCTAGTGGATGATTTTAGGGCATGGAAGAAGAGGCTGAATTTAAAGCCATAAAAACAAGGAATTACACACAAAGTACATTGCATGAATGAACAGGAAAGCTTATCTTATCTTTCAAGAAATTGGTATATTTGATTCTAAATAAAGGTATTTGATTCAAAATAAAGGCAGGTTTCTTGAAAAGCATTATTTACCTTAAAATTGGCAGTAGTGATTTGAGTTACGCTAACATCCAATTAAATCCATACTTCTATCAATCCCTATTCAAACTAGCATCACAGACACAAAATCCCACAGAAGTCAGTCACTTCAGCACTTCCTTGCAACCGTGATGCTACTGTTAGCCAAAGGAGACTCAGAAAAATCCATTTGTATGGCACATTTCATGAGTAACTGACTCATCAATACCTCAAGACTACAGCAACTCATCCTGAACAAATGCTGCTATTGTACATAAAGTTGCCATTTTTTCTTCTCTTGGTCAAACAGTTCATGTAAGAACAATTTTGTTTTGTAAAAATCATCTTTACAGCTCAGTTATAATTTATTCAGTTACATACCTAGAGTCTTCATGGTTTGGTGCAACAATACAAAAATCATCCTCTGAAGGGTTAAAAATATGGTCTGTACCATATGTACCCAATCCATTTTAACACAGCACAGGTTCACAAACAACCTTTTGAACCAAAAAGTACTTGGTTTGGTGTGCAAAGGAGCTAAGCGCATCGCTTCCTTAAAGACTGAACAGCAATTTGAGAAGCCACAGAGCATCAACAATGAACTCTGCAAGGACAAAGCCTATGTAAAGATGTAAATTTAATTTCCCACTTTTCCTTTTTGATAGGCTTCTATCTATAGTTTTCAGATTGGTCACAAGCAGAGGGACACAACAGCAAACTTTTAAGCCATTACAACATTGCTTTAGCTACAGACAGGGAAAGAAAGCTGCCAAGCAAAACATACGCACATCACTTCCCGTCAAAGTGCAGAACTACATATCCAAGTAACTACTAAAGGCAGTGCATTATTTTTGCATTGTCAAATGTAACCAACCTCCCACCCAGAAAACCCAGTTAATTACAAAACACAGACACACTCAGGCCACCCTTAAAACCCCCTCAGTTCTTTCCAGGATGTTTAATTTTAGTAGTGATTCACAGTTAACTGTGTCCTTATGCTCGTCCTTTTCATTCAGAAAAACCAATTAATAAAAACTGGAGAACAGATCATCACCTTTTGTCCAGTACCCTTCTTCCCTCCCCCCCACTTTTAAGAGTGGCCTTACAGTTAAGTCTTGATGTAAATCAAAAACCACATGTACAGCGATGTGAACTCACTTGCTCGCCAATTCACCTCCCGGCGGGAGGTTTGGGATGCTCTCAGTTGCTAACGTACGCATCACGTGGACTAAGTCTGGGACTCCTTCACCCTGCTTCTTTATGATCTCTGGGAATCAGAAGTACTTTTTTTGTAAGTGCAGTCCAAATTTAACTTAAAAAGATTGAAACACTCAGTTTTATAAAAAGGCAGCTTAACTTCTGTTAATATATATATATATGTATAAAGATGACAGACCATATTCAACACGGTAATTGTTAACTTTGGTTCCATAAGAAAAAGAACCTGTAACAGATTTGACAAAGACATACTGCTGTTAACATGCACACTGGTTTTAGAACTACACAGATACTTAATAAAAGTGGGGAAAAAAAATCTTTAATGGCTTTCCTGCTATACTTTAGATATAATACAAGATGTAATATCTTCCCAACAAAAGGTGCTGGGCATGAGGCAGATATTAACATCAGCTTTATTGCTGCAACAGAAGATAGAAGATTATCATCATCATAGAAAGCATAATATTTTAAAGAAACAAAAGGTTAGACACATTAAAAATAATTCCCATGGCTGTATGTGTATTAGCCAATACTTGTACCTCACTGCATCACAGCAACATGCAAATTTTAAGAACCATTACATCCAAATCAAAAGCCAGGGACATCACATCTAAGAGACAGTTCCAGCCTCAGCTCATTTAGGGGATATGCGAATATTGGGCAGTTATTTAAAGCTGATCCACTCCAACTTCTGGCTGAAGAGAATCTGTACTGTAGCCACAGTCACATTTGCTAAGAAATTCACTCTTTATTCTTAGGCCTGTTGATTTTTTTTTTCTTTTTTTCCCCAAGTTGTAAGCACACAATTTTATTTGAACTCAAGATTTCAGACCATACCACCCCTCAAGAGTTGCTCTTTAAATAGGGATTTTATGAAATTTAAAAAAAAAGCACATTTTTTTTAAAAATGCATCTCATTGGTTTCTCTGTAAACATGAGCTCTTAGAAATTATAAGGTATATGAATTATTAAGACTTGGGGCTGTTGATCTTCAAGTGAATACTGCAGCACACATACAATAATGTGTACATATGTGCATGTTATATACATGCACATATGTACACGCACATTATTCTTCATGTAATAAAGCATTTACACAGCTTGAAGAGTAGTTGGAATTCATCAATATCACTTTTAAAAAATACTTCAGCATTCAGTTTTTGCCCTAAATGATAATTCCAGAAGAGCATACCAACTTTCCATGTTATAATTTAATTGGTGAGATAAAGCACATCAAAAGCTTTTAAAACCAACATGTATCCAGCCTTTTTTAGCAAAAATAAAAAAATTGTGAATGACTTTTTGTGCATGTAATAGTTTTTCAGGGCTGTGTGTGTTTACAAAAAGCATCAGCTCTATTTTGCAGTCAGGCTGTGTAAATTATTTGCAAGGTACAGTAGAAACACTGTCTAGCCCTCAACCAGTGCCAAACTCTGCAACGCAAAGCTTTAAGCTGTTTACTTCGAAACCTACATTTTAAATACATAACACCACACACCACAGACACCTCAAAAACTTGCCATTTCCTCAAAATTCTATAGCCAAAATTCATTTTACCATCTAATATTTAGTAAATAAAATAATCTAACACTCTTAAATCTGAATAAGAAGCAAAGATCTCAGATTTGGTTTGCCAAGTTTCTTTATTGTGCAATTTTGAACATCTAGTATATTCTACATTGTGCTAGTACTAAAGTTCTGCTGTACAAAAATAAGGAATTTATAGTTCACCTACTCTACACAGTTTCACAATGTGTAACTGCAATACATTTAACATACAGTCTCCACTAAATGAATACATTTAATATTTTGATAGAACTATAGATACAGACTGAATGAACACTGAAGACACAACAAATGGAGTCAGTCTGCTAGCTGTGTTTAATTTATTGGAATTATCTTCTTTCAATACATCTTACAACCGTCTCCCCAACCTTTAATTTACTTTTAAACCTTCTACACGTTTTCATGGCATAAAGTACTGGAAAAATGTACTTAAAATCCTAAAATAAAGGATTCAAAACATATCTGCTTTTTCATATTCTGGATGGGAATTCCACACAAAGTTTAAGAAAAAGCCAGAGCTTTGATTTTGTGAAAATATGAGAAGGAACATGTAAGAGCTAACTTAAAATTATTTATCTCTCTATAGGTATAAATATAGCAAGGATCATCTAGTATGGAATGCTTTTATGTAAAAAACTGAGAACAGAAAAAAAAGCTTAGACAAGTTTCTTTTCAGAGTCAACACATCAATAACACATATTAGTGCAAATAGTAGCAACGCATTTTGGAATGACTGATTACTTCTACCATGGAGTTCACATGTATTTTAGGAGCAACACTGATTTATTGCAAGTAATGGCACAAAGATGCTTCTCCACACTTGCTTCTTCCGTTGTTATTTATTGGAGCTACAATTCTGGACCACAAACACATCAAAATTAATAAAAGGAGAGTCCTACAGGGTAAGTAGTAAGCTTTCTAGGTTTTTTAAAATTTGAATTGCCTCTCCTTGTTCAAGATGACCATCAGTACTAAGCCCTGTTCAACCTTAAAATTTGCATTACTGCTTAGCAATATAAAGATATACTCTGGGCTGAGGGAGTAAAAGTACAACCAGAAAAAACCCACATTAGTAAGGAAATCTCAATACTTGTTGGATTCACTGAGTACTGAAGTGCATAAAAGTACATAATATGCATTTTCACCAAGTTTCCATTTTAATGAATTTTAACTTTAAATTGATATTACAGATTAGTAAGTTCATTCTAAAAGTACTCTTTACATTTTCTAGTTCCTCCAGCTGAAGGTTAGGCTTTAAAGTTAAGCACTGCCATTCTTAAAGTATCCTAGGATAGCAGCAAGATTATTCACTGTAGTGTTGAAAGTTTCAGATGCTGTACCAGTCCTATCTTACTAGTCAGTACTGCATTATCCATTTACAAGAAACAATTTAATTGCACAAGAATTATGTTAAATGTAACAAAGTTTAAATAGACTCCTGTTCTTGAAGTTCTGCTTTAGTTCAGCCTCTCAACTTCCCTCAAGAGTAAGACCTAAAAGGTCAAATTCTGCACACAGCTGATACAAATCACTGCTGGGTTGAATAGTGTTTACTACATATTCATTAATTTAAATAGTATCTTTGTGCAACAGTAGACAAAAGATTGAGAACAACTCTAAAAAAGAAGCAAAGATCCTTGAGGGGAAGTACAATGTGTTTCCTCAAGTTATTCAGACATCTTCCCATTAAATCAGTATTAAAGTGCTTTCTAACTACATACAGAATCCTTCTGCCTCTACAGAAGTATCATACTTCGCTCATTCCTGAAATTCTGTATTTATGCAAAGTACTGGCAGCCATATTAATTGTATGTACCACAATCACATGCAGTTCCAGTGTTTAGGTTCTTCATTTACAAAATGAAGTGTCTGTACAAAAATTTCAGCTTTCCTCGTTGTAATTCCTGGGGTACAATGAGGCCAGCTGAAGATGCAGCCTTAATTCGAACATATTTTCATGTTCTAGGTCATGGGTTTGTCTGAACTCAGACAAAATATCTAAGATACGAAGGCAATACTTGCCCAAATTAGGAGAGTTAGTATGCTGTAAATTAACATGTGAATTTACAGCACACTTGTTCACCCGTTCTGTGAGTGGGCACACACAGTAAGCTCTTCAAACACCTGGTGCAAAACTGCTCACTGCTTTGAAATGGAGAAAGCCATCTGACATGTAACTCCTGCAGTGTCACCGTGCACTTGGATACTCCTGCTACGCTGTCAAAAAGATTCACACTACTGCTCACTGTGCACCAACTTCTCCTGTTAGGCAAGTGTTAGATTAAAACACAGAAAAGTCTGTCTGGACATTTGTTCAGGGGCAGAACACGTGTGGTTTGTCAAGTCCCTGGGAATGAGGCCTTGGAAAAAGGTGGTATTTTCTGAAGGAGAACTTACACAGGTAGTAAGTGCTTCAAAATCGCACATTAATTTGTCTGAACCCAGAATTCCCATGTAGGCAAGTCCTCTGGGAAATTTCTGAAGCTGCACTGTGTCATCTTCATGCAAGTTAAGGAGGAAAAAAAAAGTGCACAATATATTCCTCTAACTTACTAATCACTGATACCACAGTTGTGAAGAACTCTTGTGTATTGTGCCCTGTGTGCTAGTAAGGATTTTTGGAGTATATACACATAACTAGACTCGTAACATATAGGTCTAGAGGAGTCCACTTCAAAAACAGAATTAACCTATGCCAATAATGCATACAGCTTGTCTTATGTTCCAGGAACAAAACTCCAAGCTGTGTTCATTTTTAAATACCAAAAGGCAATATAAATCTAGTTTTAATGAAAAATCTTTTAAATCAAATTGATTTCAAATATCTTTTTCAGCTAGGTGACCCAAAATGCCTAAGACTTGCAGTTTCAGTTTAAAGTTTAAGAACTGCCAAAATACAAATTTAAAAGCAAATTTTTAAAGTTATTATCAGAGGAAGATGAACTCACAGTTTTTGTTCATCATGAATGCTTGAAGATGAGCTCTGACAAATTTCTGATGTACTTTCAAATAAGTAAATATGTTACCAAATGCCTTAAAGATGACAGTAATCAAGCTATAACCCTACCATAATTGGATAATATAATATTATGGCTAACTGATTTGTACACAACTATATGGAAAAATGGCACTCAAATTACCATCTTCACAGACACTTTGCAAAATATTCTGATTATTTAATTTAACTGCATATAACAGGAACCAGTTATATGGTTCTGGTTGGAAATTAGCGCTGTCAATGGACTCATGAAGAACACTGAGCACAAATGAATCCTTTCTCTGCCATTCTGAATAATTTTCAGGGCTACAGGCTGTTGCACTTTCATAGCAGAATTTTTTCAGGACATACAGCAGGACTATACGAGTGCCTTTTTCAGAGATGTACACTAGATGGCCAATGGCACTTAAAGGTCTATTAAAAAGCCTGTATGTGTTAAGAGTTTAGTTGTTGGAAGGGGAAGGGGGCCAGGGGGTCTGTTTAGAAACAAAGTTACTTATTTTTTTTTAAATGATCCACCTTCTACTCTGCTTTCCAGGTACTTGTCCAACTCTGCCTCTCTTTTCACCGCCTCTGGCGATACCTTTGGTGCATTCGGAAAACAGATCAATATCACACTCATGTTGTCTCGACTTCCCTGGTGGAAAAGAGAAAATGATTTGAGAACATATACACACCAGGCCAAATACACATCACAGCATTTTGCACACAGAAACTCAAAAATCATATGGTATTAGAATACAACTTCTACTATGGATTGATATTATCATTAGCTTTAATTGCCCCCCACCCTCTTACACAATTCCAGAAATCTGCCCTTTCATTCAGTACAACTGTTTTAAGTCACTTTGTTCTTTCCTCTTTTATGGTCTGAAGACTACTTGGAGCCAATTACAGACAGCCCATTGTCTTTTAAAAACTGACATTACTAATGAGTGATGTGTAATTACAAAGTTGTGTTCCATCTTGTTTTAAGTACTATCCAATCACTTTGTGAAAACAGCTGAATATTAGATCGGTAAACAAAACCATTACTGCTTAAAAGCACTAAGCAGGGAGATGCTGAATTCAGAGAGTGCTTCCACCTAAACATCACAGGGGTTTTTTCCCCTTTTCTTTTAAAACAAGAGAAGTTACAAGTGAGATAAACTGTTAAAAGACCAGCTGAAAAGGGCCCAGGCCTTTACAAAAGCATTCTCTGAAATGGAAACATTTCAAACTCCCAACTAAACAGAACCCTAATACTTGAATAAATTAAAATACAAACTCATTATATATGTGTTATCAACCTGCTGAAGTGTTGGAAATCAATCACATTTTTCCTAAAGGGAAACACTGGCCTTGTTAACCACGTGGTAAAAGCAGAGATGCTGTCTTGTCTCTTTAGTATAAAAAAAGGGTTTTTTTACATTATGACTTATAGTTTGCCTTTGGAAAATTAAGTGTCAAGCTACAAAACTCAGTACTTCAAATCTCTTCTGTAACTGCACCATCCTGCAACTTATTAATACAAAGCAGAAGTTATTGTAGACAAAATTACAGATTTGTTAAACAAGAGTCCTGTCTTCCTCTACCCGAGCTAGTGTCAGAGCTGTATCACACAACACTGAGTAAGAAATACAGTAATTAAACCAGAAAAAAAACTAACTTAGGAAGTCAGATCTTCATAAAAACTAACTTAGGAAGTCAGACCTTCATATATTCAAGAAGAAATTTTAAACTGCAAAATACGAAGTCAAAGTTCATTCTGCATTTATTTTGGTGTAATTTTGACAGTAATGTTGCTACTATATGCCCAAGAAAGGAAGATTAGGAAGGGAAAAAATATTCTCTAGCCTGATTGTCTTTAAGAGCAAAGGTTTTGTAAAAAGTGTGCTGTGAAACAGAAAAGGGCAGTTATTGTCACTGGTTTGCCCATAAATTCCCATCAGCTTCTAGTTTTCCAGTTTTCACTATGTATTTGTACATGATTTTAAACTCTTCATTAACCAAAACCATCCAGAAAGCAATCCTGTTTCCACTGAGTGTTTGTGTCCCACCCCTCTATCACTATTTTTGTGGGAATCATGGTAATTGCTGTCAAGGTCAGGTTAACATAAACCACTGGATACTTAAAAAACTAGAATCAAAACTTATTCTTAAACTTGCTCATAAACTAATAGTGAAAACACAGTAAACTACTTCTCTTGAGTCTGGCTACCTTGTACAAGCAGGTGTCAACTATCTCATTGCAAACTTTCTCAAGGTCATCAGTGACTTCAAGTCTGGATCTTACAAAGTCACACAGCTCTTCATTTCCCATAACATCCCAGATACCATCGCAAGCCAGTATGATGAACTGATCATCTTCTTCTGATCTCTCAATTTCATAAACTTCAGGCTCAGGTGAGACTAGCTGTTCTGTAGGACCTTTCCCATGGACACATTTGTAATCAAAGTCCCCGAGTGCCCTTGAAACAGCAAGAGAGCCATTCACACGCTGAATCATTACAGAGCCACCTGCATTCTGGATACGCTCTTTCTCCAGTGGATTACTTGGTTTGTGATCCTGTGTGAAGAAGTGAACCTTCCTGTTTCTACAAAGTAAACCTCTCGAGTCTCCACAGTTGATGAAGTATGTATGTTGGGGAGAAATCATGACACCCACAGCTGTTGACCCACTTCTGTCTGCACCATGTTTCTTCTCGGAGATGACTCTCATGTGTTCATCGATTTGCAGAAAACCTGTTCTGATGCCGCTCTTTACACTTTCCACAGATGGTGGCCCATCTGGCCCTTTAAAATCCTGGTTGCTTGTGATGTGATCTAATAAATGCTCACAGCAGTACTTGGCAACCTGTGATCCAGCGTGCCCATCATATACAGCAAAAAACGACCACCCATCAAGTCCATTTGGCAAACCAATCACAGCCGTGTGTGCATCCTCCATTTCAACTCGCCAGCCTTGCATACTACTCAGACCGTAACGAAGCCCATTCCCTTGCCCCTGGGCATTATGCTTCTCCATCTTTGGCTTGTCTAAAAATGCTCCCATGATGACTTTCCTTAAGTTCTAAAAAGAAAAAAAAAAAAAGGATTATTAAGATATTTCTTAAACATCTCTCGTTTAAAAATCTTATTGGAAGCTATTAAATAATACACAAATATACACAGATATAAAGCTGACTTTCCTGCGTCCCTCTCAAGTCAAATTTGCATTGCTTTCATCTAATTTAAACAAGGACACTGCTACTAGCTGAACTGCAGTTTTCAGATATTTGTAAGTATTTTCAGCTGTATTACTTGAAGAACTTACATTCCACTATCATTCATGGTTCTGACAAAAGCCTCTAGCATAAGTACATAAGAAACAAGTTTGAAAGAGGACTTGTTAACTGGCACACATCTGAATAGCGATGTTCCCTGCGATTACTGAGCCAATGAAAGAATTCAATGTTTCCAGGACAGTGACATTCCCTAGATCCCTACCTGCTGGCCACAAAGTCCTGCTCACACTCCAGTGGTGATGGGGAAACAAAAGCAAACTGATTAGGTTTTCTTTTAGGGGAGGAGGTTCAGGGTTTTTTGTTTGGTTGGTGGTGTTTGGTTTTTTGTTTTTTTTTTAAATAGATAAAATGATCTGAATGATCAAGATGACGTCAGAGTCTGCAAAAAAGAAGAGGCAACGCTGGGTAACTAGGAGCAGGACTCAGAAGGAACACAGCAGCTGTCCCTTTAGGCAGTGGCAAGCCATTAGTTTGGCTCAGCCATCTTCTGAAAGCTCATCCTTAGGTTTTCAGTTAAATTACGCAGCAAGCTTCTCCGATGTCTGTGCTGCAGATTTACTTAAAACCTTAATGTATTCATGCTTCACTGAAAGACAACTGCCCCTGACAAGTCTAAGGAAATCTGTTTGGAAATAAAATCACAAGTATTTTAAATTCATGCTTCCTTATTCAAGCCAGACCAATATACTGCACACCCTCTCCTCCTCCTCCTCCACCTCCCATCATTGGGATATGATGCAGCAAATATTCATGCTTAAGAGAATAAAAATTATATTTGCAGGCAGTGTAAACTGACTGGTTTATCTTCATGGCTTTCACACCCTAACCACCCAACCCACCCCTCTAATCCACATCAGTTTATTTGTGCATTCATTATTACTAAATCATACAAAATAGGTCACACATTTTACATACTTGCAAATTCTGCCCTGGGAAGCATCAAAGAGCGTGCAAATCGCTGTTATACAATACAAGGTAATGGAAGAAGACTATGAGCTTTTCTATTTGAAGACAGTGGACAAAAATTAACTCTGAGAAGAGTCTCTGAAACAGATTTTACCCGAGGCCCCAACTAAACAGCTGCACTAGCAGAAAAGTCAGTACACTAGGTGTTTCAGAAGGTTTTAACTTGTATGTGGAGTACATTTGATCAGTTTTCTAAGTGGTAACATCACTTTTTGGTAACTTCCTTTTATTGCAATATAGCTCCAGCTATAACTGACACTACATATCCAAGAAAACTTTTCACATTTTCTCTTCTAGTCACTATCAGCCTTTCCAAAACATCCGTACATGTTAGCATAAACAGTCAAGAAATGTTTATATTTGCTCTCACCACAACAGTGATTCAAACGTGAGGCATAGGGACTGGATATACACTCTTTGGCTCACGTGCTTTGCTAAGAAAAACAAGAGCTGCACATATTTCAGCTGTATGGAGAGAGATGTCAGCAGCAGGACACCTCTGCTTCCTCTCGCCCCAAGCCCCGCTCTTAAGTTCTGTCTCTTCTCAAATGAACACAAAATACTGATGCCCACACAAACTGTAACTAGCCAACAAAATACAGCGTACGCTGGTCTTGTATCCTAAGCACACGCATGAGGTTCACGTTACTGCAGTTGCTAGGAAAAAAATATGACTTAGACTTTTTTATCTTCACATGCAACTCTAGTGAAGTCAGAGCGATCAAAATAATTACAGAACGCTGCCATAAATCAAATGGGGAATTATTTTGCAGAATAATAGACTTTTTGTTCATTCCATGACAGCAGCAGAGTTTAAGCTAATGCCTAGCACTTTCTTATTGTTGAAGAGATCATAAAAAAGAATGCAGACATTCAATTATTTTACCTTAATTCACAGTTCAAAAAGCAGAAACTGCCCTGGCAAGTATCACATTTTTATGAAGTATTTTACATCATTACTGTGTTTAAAATAGAAGTGAAAAGCATAAAGAACAGGATACAGTTAAACTGACTACAAGCACTGTCGAATTTGGACAAACAAGGCAGTTTTCCTTCTAATCTCTCACACTACTACGTACACAACGTTCAGAGTTGTGCTTTGTAAGCTGTTCTTCCCTCTCAGTAGTTTGTCATGTAAACCACAATTAAAAATACATACAAACAGGCGGTATGTAGTTCTAGCAACTCATACAGAACTGCTAGCACACTTCACAAATTAACAAATCCACTCTCCATTTAAAATCAAGTTGCCTTATCCCTCCCCGGAAGGTAAACTGAAAGCTGTTGCTAGTCTAAACTAAGCCTTGTAGGTGAGATGTTCACACATGATTCTTCAAGAGCGCGAGCGACCCACCGTAGATGCGAACACAACCAGACAGGATAACCACAATGTGGTCACATAACTTCTACTTAGGGAATTATTCACAGCCCATAGCACAGTCACCTTCCGAAAACAGCAATAACAGACTGCAACTGCCTTCCTTGCAACACTCTAGCTCATCATGCTTCCACCAGAACGCCAGTCTAAACCTGTGGGAGGGTAGGCTAGGTTTTCAAAATCCTCTCTGTATCCAAAGGGAAAGCACAGTTTACTTCTGGATGGGATGAATGTGTTAAACCTTCAGTTCTTCCAGAATTTCAAATTTGAGTTTAATATGATTAATCTGTGAATTCTGATAAATTAGTGGCTACCTGCTACTTCTCCCCCCACACCCTTATGTGTGGCTAAAACATGAAGAATTTAGAGTTTTAGTTAAAAAAAATAAAAAAGTCTTAGCTTTAAAAGAAGGAAGGGGGGATGACACACACACACAAAGGCTGACATAAGAAAGCTGTGCCTCCTTCCACCTAAAAGTATCTTTTACAGTTGTTTTTCAGTCCATATCTACAAAAAAATCTTTCACACATCAGTGCCTACCTATCACTAGTATGTTTTTAATTCTTTGATGAGGCGGTTTGTGCACTAATAGTGATTAAGTTGGAATGACACCTTTAGTTAAGCGTATAACCCTGTAGGCGGAGCAGATTAACCTATAGCAGTGCAAGGGCCCAAGTTACAGCGCGGCTTCATGATGTAATAACGCTGAAGAGAGAAGTCGGCCCCAGAACAGTCTGCAAGTAACAAAGCAACAGATTCTGAATGTGGTTCCATTTTGCCCTCTCTTGTATTTCTTTAGTCATCTTCTTAAACAGGAGTCCTCATCTTATGACCCATACTCTCCAAATAATTTTACTACTCTTCCTCTGCCCCTTCTTAACCCGGCCGCACACTTCTGCAATCATCTTTAGAAAACTGCAGTCTCATAGTGGGAGGCAGAGCCAGTCCTCTACTCTGGAAGCCTCAACTTCCCTGAATGACACACAGATGTACTAAAGGAGACATTCTTCCTATTCCCAGTAAAGACTTCCTATTCCAGGAGACTTGAGGGGAGACCTAATTAATGTCTACAAATATGTAAAGGGTGAATGTCAGGAGGATGGAGCCAGGCTCTTCTCAGTGATGCCCAATGGCAGGACAAGGAGCAATGGGTGTGAGCTGGGACACAGGAGGTTCCGCTTAAACTAGAGAAGAAACTTCTTTCCAGTGAGGGTGACAGAGCCCTGGGACAGGCTGCCCAGGGAGGGTGTGGAGTCTCCTTCTCTGGAGACATTCAAGACCCGCCTGGACGCCTTCCTGTGTAATCTCATTTAGGTTCCTGCTCTGGCAGGGGGATTGGACTGGATGATCTTTCAAGGTCCCTTCCAATCCCTGACATTCTGTGATTCTGTGAAAATGTGCTTTAATCATTAAGTTTAGTGGCAAATGTACACCACTCACTGTTTTTTTTCTTGAAGGACAATCCTGAACAGTACTATAGCAGTGGTGCCCTGTAAAAAATCAGAGGTGCAACATTTTCTTCAGAAATGATAACTCTAAAAAAAAAACCCAACAAACCACCTGGCACTGCAACTGCAATAATTAGTCAAGTAAATTTCAGTTTTAACTTAAAATGATTCCTAGTTCACTGTATCCATATCTGTGACTTCCATTAGTTTCTCCTAAAAGAGAAGAAAGAGCTTTATGCAGTCAAACTTCTGGGGTTTTGGCTCTGGAGAACAGAGAGGCTTCTAAACAAAACTAAAAGTGAAAATGGACCCCTATGCATAGAAACAAATATGTGGGTGACACATCTATGACTGCATCTAAGCCCTGACCTGAAACTCTAATTTTCTGGAGGTCAAACTGAAGGACAGCCTCTACAGCAAGTGCATGAGAAACTCAAGTTGCAGTTTGCAGACAGAAAAGCAAGAATACTGCACAGGGCCTAGAAAAATCAATGCAAATAACAAGATCTTGGATAAAACACAAGAGTGCCAAAATTCAAAAGACTGCAGCATTAGAAACAAAACTGAAATAATGAATGGAGCATGCCAAAGAGTCAGTAGCTGAACTCCTTGAAAACAGATGCAACTGGAGAACAGAGTGCAAAGAAAAGGAGGGTAATTAGTATACCAGGCCATGGACAACCATGGACAACCACAGATACATCACTGGAATGCATGAAATCTCTTTGCCTCTTCATTTGTCCCTCAAATTGTGCTATCCAGACAGCACAAGTATAATGCGTTCTGATACACACAGAAATAAATGTTACCGTTTTGCTATTTGCTTGAAGGTTCAAGTGAAGAGAAGTCTTAAATTGTTCACAAAGGACAGTTATTGTAACTCCATGTACCCTTGTAAAAAGACAAATTATTTTTCCAAGGAATTCAGACAAGGATTTGATCGTCTTGCCCGAGAAAACTAACCACCCCCACCTGAAACTTGTACTTTAACAATATGCTATTTAATAATCCCTTTAAAACAATGTTCGAGTTGTATTCCTTCCAGCAGGATAAGCTGCTTATATGAACCACACTGAAGTCCCAGGCACTTGTTCAAACTCAGCTGAGAAATGTCCCCACACTCCAGTTTCCTGGAACAATTCTCCAAGCGACATTACACCCTGCGTGTTGTAATGAGCACCATAAAGAAAGATTACAACCTTTAACTGAACTACAGGACACAGAGCAAATCACCCAATTACACAGACTGCTACTTGAATAGAAAAAGGGCATTTGATCACTTCAGCTCCAATGTGATCTGTGGCACTTCTCCCCCTGCCCTAAGCAGGCTGGATGCAGTCACCAGTCAGCACGTAACTGCAAATGTGGAAACATTTTCAGAAGTTGTTGCTTGTTGAATGACAAACTGTCAGTACATCCTAGATGCCCCAAATCAATTGATGTTAATCAACAACATGACAGAGATCATCCCAGGGATCGGCAGAATGACTAAAATAAAACAGAACGTGCAGATGAGGAGACCCAATTACACCATAGTCATGGGCTGAATGAAGTAATGAAAAAGCTTCTTGCCAATGAAACTAGTTAAAGCTACTGGAGGCTACGTGATGGAGTTCTGGCACTCACGGTTCAACATCATCAATAAAGGACTGAAAACTACAGTTGATGTTTCTGCATGCATACTTTCAGACATAGGAACACGTGGCCAACTAAGAGATGTGAATTGTCTTTGAAAAAGAAGTAAAAGAAATAAAATACAGAAATAAGGCTATTTTAATAAACATGGACTAACACACTTTTCCCACCAGAATACTTGCTTCTTGGAGACAGAACTGCAATCCACGTTACATTTCAGTATGACAACTGCAAATAGAAGAACAGAAGAAGAAACTACCCACAGGGGTAAGAAAGTTTGCAATAACATTAACAACTTTTTGTTTTAGGACGGATGTAGGAGCTATGGCATGTGGCAGACAAAGGGAAAAGGAAAAGGTAGACAGCTGGAAACATCAGTTTAAAGAAAGTAAAGAGAAATATCAAGGCTCTCAGAAACAGGCCTTCAGACAGGCAAGAACATCTCTACACGTGAGAGAAAATACAAGTGAGAGACAGGGCAAAAACCTCCAAAGATAAGCAATTAATGACTCTGCATACAAGGGAAAGTATGAACTGCTTCAACCTTTCCCCACTTAGCCTCCCTCTCTCCCTGTAACTAATGTGCAACAATTACAACTTCATAGCAGAGCAGAAAACACTAAATCACTGCAACTCTGACACAGACACCTATGAGCTCTGCCCTCCTGACAGCTGCCCACAGGCACTGCCATTTCACTCAGGTTGTTTACTGAGGGTTTTTTCTTGTTCTGTTAAACATAACTTCTCTTCTGTTTAAAAAACCCTTTCTCCTTGTAGGAGCTGACAGCCTTTCTGACTGTCTCCCTGTTACTAAGACGCAAAATATTTTAACCTGCTTGTTTTCCTATGTCAATTTATTTTTCATGTATGCTTAAAGAAGGGTAGAAAGGATTTAGGAAAGGATTGCTGAAGCCTTCGAAAGTCTTCTGAAACACAGAACATTACCATTTCTAAGTTAATACCCTCCCTCCAAAGACAGGTTTCAGCTTCTTCTTAAAACATCTTTTTCTGCTCTTACCTACCTTCCCTGCAGACAACTAAACCTGTTCCAAGGTTAAACTAGGAGCTGCTATTCTTGACATGAATGTACTTTGGCTGAGGTTCAAAATCCCTCCAAAGAAGATGTATGTAATCTGATTTTTGAAAAAGAAAGCCCTGGACATTGGAGAAGATAATTCATCTCTCTAGCAAATTGTTTCTCCAGAAATTTGAAAGATGGTGATGTAGTTTCAAGATTTCTTAATGGAGTTGGTTTTATTTCGCTCTCTGGTCAGTTACTGAAGAAAATCATTTCTTTCCGGAATCACCAGGACCACTGTTGGGAACAGAAAAATCACTACATTGATTCTGAGAGGAGATAGAACTTGCATCCACAAGTACCAGTCACTCAACAGGATCCTAATATGACTGGCACCCTCAGAACACAATTAAGGTAATACTTTTTGGTCCAGACAGAATTTTTGCTTCTTTCTAAATATTAGTACTACAAATTAGAGGTGGGAAAGCATAAGAAAAAAAAAAAAAAGCACTAGGCAGCAGTAGCAAAGTACAAGCAGACAAATCACTATAAAAAAGGGTGTAGACAACCAAAATAGCATTAACAAGTACTATGAAAATCAATGAGGTAACTCTACATAAATTCATATACTGGAAAAGGCAAGGTCCTTGCTTCAAAGCATGAATAAGCAAAAAATACGCCCATGCTGGTGTTTAGTTCAGCACCTTTCTGGTTACACTTCATTTTCCAAAGATTTCTTACTTAAAAGCGTTGGAAAATAAACAAAAGACACCCATTTTAGACACAGATTAGACAACTGCTTTGTTAATAGCACACAAACTCCTGCAGACTCCAGCCAAAATTCAAAGCCCCATTGAAGCAGGCACTGTGAAAAGGAACTGGAAGATCCAAGGAAGCTGCAGTCTATGTAGACAGAAGTCAGGAGAAAGAAAGGCCTTGCTTCATTTTAAGTATCAATGAAATCCAGTAAGACTCACATTTTTTGAAAGAGCAAGGCAAACAAGTGAAAATAAGAATTCCAACCAAACTGCTCAGCTGTCAGAGAGCATACAGTGCTCTGCAGCTATCCCAAGAGAACGATGCACAGCAATACAGTTACACCAGAAATCAAATACGGACAAAAAGGAAACAGAAAAAGACAACACAAAAGAACACGGAGTTATAGTAATTCATAAAAGTTAAATTACAATTTTTTCCAGTATTTGTAATACCAAGACTGCTCTGCCACTGTCACCTACCATCATAACAGAATATTACACCACTGTCAGTCATTGTGGGCCTGACAATTCTTCAGTACAAGCAACTAAACATTGGACTGAAAATACAAGAATTGACCAGATCTGAACATATCAAATGCTTCAAGTAATAGCTAAAAACTTCCTGTTCTTTAAACTTCATTTTTTTTGATCTCTCATTTACAGCTTGAAGCCTCAGCATCTTTATTCACTGATACTATTACCAAGCAAATAATACCAGCCATTATGGGGGGGGAAGTTTAAGATTCATAGAACTTTTTCTTCAGTGGAAGAACCACGTTATTCCACTGCTATTTCTGTGTCAGAAAGAAAACAAAACAAACTAAAAGCATTTGCTCTTTTATCAAGTTCAGCTACATCTAGCCAGAAAAATCAGACAGAACTGGAGTCCTGGGCCATACTGCCACTACCCAAAAGAGGAAAGTGAAGATTTGGGATACAAAGCCCCAAACAGCACACCAAATGACCAGGACTGTTCAGGTTGTTCAAAAGCCACTAGAGTGAAGTCAAACTGTTGCCAGTTTGTCAGTGTTTTAGCTGAAGTGTTAAAATAAACTAGGAAACAGAGAGTACATGGAAAAAGGTCCCGATGGGATTATTCACCGAGACTCCAAAAACAAAAGGAGGCTTGAACAACAATAATTTTGAAAACAACAGAACATCAAGTGCATTAATTGAACCATTTCTGAAATGCAGCAAAATGTTACACTCACACACTCTCTCTCTTATCTGCGGTGATGAACTTAAGGAAGCTGCCACTTTTTAATCGTTAACATAATTCTGCATTGTCACTTGTGGCAACGCGTACAAATTCCTAATCAATCCCACCATCCTCCTGTTATACTTTTTAACCGATACCCTCACCACAAGCATTTAAAAATCTAAGTTAATACAGTCCTATAGACTTTAAAGACAAGTGAACACGTGGAATCATCACACTGTTACCTCTAATTTTTAAACTCTGTGTCTCCAGTTGCTCACCAAAGTCCCTGCTCTTCTTTTAAAAAATAATTATTTAAAGCTTTCAAACTTCAGGTCTTCACAACTTCAACAATAAGCATCAGGCACCTATTTCTGATTTGTCTTATAAGGAATTTATTTATCAATACAGAAGAATAAAACCTAAGTGAAAAGTAAGTTTATACAGATAGTGCTTGGGAGCAAAATAAAAATAAACTATGTAGAGAAAACACGATCAGTATGCATGCACCCAGTGATTAGAAGATGACGTTTGCATGAAGGTCCTGAAATTTCCTGTTTAGCCAAGCACTCAATATTACAAAATAATTCAAAGTCATACACATAAGCAACTTGATTCTGTGATTCCCAGACCCTTTATTTCACGTGAAAATATTTGTGAAGTTCTAATCACAGCAACATTAACAGTATTCTCATGAGGATACAGCAAAAGCAGCACACAGGAGACTTAAAACCTGATGACTACACATGGGAATGAAATGGGAATAAAGTAGGAAATGTTCTGAAGTGTACAGCTGTAACCTGGCTTTCCTTGCAAGGAAATGACATCAAAACTATGCCAGGAGCACATTAAGAAAAGTGGGAGTTTGTTCACTTGTATGCACACAGAGCATTTATTTACAAAGTTATTTTGCCCTCACATATCCAGCATTCCTATCTCATTAAAAGAACAAGGATAGAGGATAATTGCTGGAATAAATATTTTTTTTCCCCTCAAGACTACATAAAAATAGGAAAAAAAAGAAAAGAAACCAAGGCAAACCCCCTGCCTTTTATTCAGACAATAACTTCCAGGACAGAAGGCTTTCCTCCAAGGGTCACACTGATTGCCAAGTTCACTTCTATCCCCACCAGGGCAGAGCTGACAGATTTGCCCAGGATGACCAAGGTGCTCTCCTGAGTCCAAACTTGAATTCACTGCAGCTCTAAATATTCTGGTCACCAAATGAGGACACTGTTGAATTCACCTGTTCTCCAAAATATAGGCAGTGATAATGCCAGCACTTCCTAAGCTTACGAGGCCTCATTCTGCAGCCTCAGAACGGTCCTTGACAGAGAGCAGCAGTACAAGACTTTTTTAAGAAGGGTCTGTCCAAATACTATAATCGACTGGGGGAACCAGAAAATTATTTACTGACAGAAACCAATTCTTTCTTTATGAAATGTTCCTACAATTCAATACTTAACAGCCCACATTTTTCCACATTCTGCACCCCTTTCCAAAGACTGACTTTTACTTAACTTAGCAAGAGCTGGGAATTCCTTAAACTCATTTCCAAACACAAAGAGCTTAAGCACAATTTTACACAGTTCTCATGGCTACTGCATTTTAGAATATTTCATAAGAAAAAATAGAGCAGAACTTTCTGCACAAAGAGCTGATATATGGTCAAGAAGAATTCAGACTACCATTCAAATTCCAAAAGTACAGTTGGCAGTTAAAATGAATTGTATGCCCAGATACAGAAAATCCTTCAAGTTACAGCTGAGACGCAAACACGAAAGCACATTTCATCCCCTAGGTCACAATCCAGCGAGGCATTTAAGCATGAGAGCAACATCACACATCTGAGTAGTCCCACATAATTCACTCGCACGTGGCCTATCAGCATAAGCACATTTAAGTGCTTTGCTTTATTTAAACTGCGGCTATCAGAATACAAGTCATGTTACACTTGAGTTTGTAAACTATTATCTTAGAAGACTTTAGAGACCTTTTTATCTATTAAAATGTTCTTACCTGACCTGAGAACCAAGATGTTAGCAATAAAGAGGCTAATGTCCTTTTTCCTCTACGTGTTAACTGCATTTCAATACTGAAACCTGACTAGCCAGTTTTGGTTTTCCCTTTGCATCACTCTTAGACACTCTTTTGCTAGTACACTGCTATGAAGTTTACATTCTGAACAGGAGAAGTGCTGTAGTACTTCATTGGAACTCTGTGTAGATGAAGGGAATTTTTATTCTGTTGTTTTAGTCACATCTAAACACCTTTTTAGAAGAGCTGTTAAAAAAATCTGAGCAATTGCTTCATGTATTTATAAACACGCTGTTCTGTAGACTTCAGCAGCAAGCTGAAATATCCACTCGTTCATTTTACAGCATGTGAAAACTAAAATGAACACTGAGTAAAACAAAGGCTCATTCAGTTTAAACACAAATAGAAATTAAAAAATAGGAAGGTGGAGACTTGATAGGCATCTGTAACTTAGTATGTGGTTTAACACAGAAGAGTTTGGCAGACAGAAAACCAGACCTTAGAGCAGACAGAAATATAGGAAAGCAGACCTTACAGCACTGGTTTAACACCAGTAACACTCAACCAGATACCACCTCTATCCAGGAACAAAAAAATCTGTCTACTCATTCCCACGTTATCAAACTTGCCTTCTTCTCCCGCCCCAATTACAATTTCCTTGGTCTAAACATTCCTCCTATTCTTGACATTTAAATGATTTACTACAGCAATATTCAATATTAATAATTATCTCAAACTGTTCCTTCACAGACAGAGATCAACAGGAGCAAGATAAAGAAGCTACAGTGAGATAATGCTATCCCCACTGTGATCCACACCACGTCACGGCTCAAACACATGAATCCTTCTTAAATAATATTTTTATGCACTGGCTAATGGAATGTACACAAAACGCCACAGAAATCACATTTTATGTACATTCCCCGGATCATCTAAATATCCTAAGAACACTGGCATTTTTTCAGGGATTACATACTGTTTACATGGACTTTCTACTTTGCAATTTGCCATTCTTTCAATGAAGAGTGGTGTAGTTAAGCATGTTTAAATTTTACAGAAGTTTCTTATCCTACTATTTTTAACTGAAATTTGGATCATATGACTAAAACTACAGAGATCAGTAAGAATTCATTGTAAAAAAAACCCCAAACTATATCAGAATAGACTTGGACAGGTAAAAATTAAGTCAATAGTAATACCAATATTTTAGTAAGAAATATATTATTTTAAAATGACTTATATTTAGGTCATCTTGTGAAAGCAGCTGTTTTATATTCCCAGTCCCACTAGAAAGGAAAAATGCAATAAGATCTCTTATTGACAGCTGCATTCAAAAACATCCTCGTTACATAAGTTTGCAAATTATACTGTGCCACAGTTAAATATCTAAGCATTTTAATGACAGTTCTTAAAATGCTATCTCAGCAAGAGTGACTCAACTTCACTGCATAAGCTGCACTCCAGAGAAGAAGCAACTAGCTTGATTTTATAGGAAAAAAAAAAACCAACAAACTTTTTTGTATTCTGCTTTAATTCAAACTGCAGTGAGTGAGTTCTGCTTGTTTAGACCTGCAAGCTTCACCAGTCATTTGGCATTTCCATCTCCTTCTCTGTTTTAACAAAAGTATCTCGAGCTTACCTATAGACAGTTAAGTAAATACTTGGAAAACAGGTATAGTTTTCTCCTGTACCTCAAGGGGAAGGATTTAACCAGACAACCACCAACCAAAGGACTAAACCTATAAACCAGAGCCAGGCTCTGTCTGTATGAGAAACACATGGCTAGGCCAGAAGAGTGTGAGAGCACAGACCAGCTCTCTCCAGTTCACACTACATTTATCAGAGGGTTTTATCTACATCTGTGAAGAAAACATTAATAACTGGCAGGATGCATCAGCAAGTCTTTCACTCTTAGCCCAGGCTCATATACAAAAGGTAGAGACCCAGAATGGCCTGGAAGAGAAAACTTTAGGAGCAGCTGTCCCTACCCCAGGGAAAAATGCTGGCACACGTAGCAGAACTGCTTTCCTTCAACACCTTTCCTTTGACTGCTACTTTCACTGGACAGGCAAAATGTAAAACTTGCCTGACACATGGTTTTTTTTCCCCCTCAACCCGTTTCTGATGTTATCCATAGAAAAACTATGAATAGTAACAGAAGGGAAGCTATCAGAGAAGAAATGCAGGTAGAACTTGCACAATTCTTGGTTGTTTGGCAATTCACACAGGGTCCTGAGTAAGAGCAGCCGTCTTGCTTTGACTTGCTTTCACTAGAGCTTCACAAATCCTGCTTCAGCCACCTAACCACTGAAACAGTACAGGTACAGGCTCAGGAAAGTGCTACATGGGCTCATATTTGGAAATTCATGTCCTAGAATCCCAGGAGTTAGCACTTCTGCTTTATAAAATGATTCTTATCTGAGTAAGATGTTAAACAGTACAATAAACAGTACAATCTAAGGAAAATACATCACCTACCTTCAAACCTACTTCTCTCAGGATCTAAAACTGCCTTCTGCTTAAAAATAAATAAATAATTAAATTCTTTTGTATGACATACAGGCCTTTAAACTCTTAAGGTTACCACAGAGGCCATCTGAATGACCAGAACAACTCAAAAAAAATTTAGTTCCTCACTAGTACTACCATAAACTTAAACGTTAGTTTTGCAACAACAAAATTTTCCCATACACATGGCAACACTGAAATATTCTAACTGTACTAAATACAAACACATAACGAACAGATGTCTACAAAATCAATTCTTCTGAAACTATTAACCTGCAGCCAGTCTTAAAGTTGTATCATATAGACCATAATACAAGTTAATGTAATAAAAAGGTTAGACATATGCTCAGAACCTCTGGCATTTAACACGCAAGCCCAATTATCCGGCACATCACCCAACAACTTTTTAGATGGAAGAGAGCATTTTCGTCTATCTACTTTTAACACACAAGTTATGACAGATCATCAGCGTAACCTTTGCTCACGACGTTGTTTTCAAAGGCAGCAAAATCTCTTTCAAACTTTAAAACGCCTGAAAAGGCGTTGGCAAAGGAAAACCGCCCGCTGCATAATGTCACTATGTGGGGAGTGCCTGATGCTCCGACCCTCGCTGGGGTGGGGTGCTCTATAAATAGATGCGTGTTGGTTTGGGTTTTCTTTTTTTTTGGGTTTATTTTTTTCGCCAGTGCTGTGCCACAGGCGTTTGGGTGGCGATGGGAGAGGAGGCTGTTTATAGCCTTTATTAAATTAACTCTGAATCGGCCAAGAAAATGGGGGAGGGCGGGCGGGAGGGAGAAAGGGAAAGCTGCTGCTACCTGAGCCAGGCC